>NC_039264.1:3757781-3944125 GCF_003368295.1 Carassius auratus | reverse complement strand
TTGGTCTGTCCGAAAAACTTCAAAAGTCTTCCTCCGGGAAGCTTGACCGTCTAATTTTCCCCTACCCCTTCCCCCCGCCTTTTTTTTTCTTCAGGCCTACGTGAATGAACTTCTGCTTCTCCCAAGTGAAAACACATTTCTTATCTTGGTGTGTACTCTGATTAAACCGAAATAGGTCACAACAAAGCGAGTGACTATTCTCAGTCATTCACTCTTAAGCAGGTTTTTGGCTGCGCTTGAGGTTTCCACCTGCAGTTGGTCCCCGCGGCTTAACGTTCCAGACTAGATTAACTTCCCTCTGGCTGATTTTTCATTTCTAGAAGTCTTTCATGACAGTCTACTCTCTTTCGGTCCATTAGCACTGAGGATGATAAAAACAGGCCAAGCCTTTGGAGTGTGAAGAAAACTGGAATTCCTCCTGCCAAATTACGCTGCTGCTCAGCTTTGGACAAGTGTGAATGCCACATATCAGCGACCTTCTGAGGGCATCGTTTTCCCCCTTCTTGCCTCATGATTCATGATAATGTTCACTGCTGAATAGTTGGCAGATGTAACTGGCAGAGAAACACTGTGGTGACTAAACGAAAGTAGAGGTGAGTAAGCGTTTGGGAGGATGGGTGTAGGTGAATGGTTTTGATCTGACAAACCACTCAAACTCTAATCAAGTCAAAATTGATTCCGAATGTTGTCTGTATCACAGACACATACTCTCTTCTACGGATTATGATTCTCCTTGCTTCTGCGCATTGCCACTAAATTTGCCAGCGTGACATTGAGGTTAACCGATCTCCCTTTTGCGATCTTGTGTATTAAAGTCCTCAAAGGAGTCCAGTCTTTAGCATGGACCTACCATGTTACACTGCCTTTATTCTTCTGGCCGTGTGCGCATACAAATGGTTCAGTGCAGAAAATTGGCAGATTTGAACAACGTGGCGGCTTCCGAATTATGTTGGCAGGAGCCTTTAGACTCAGTGGCTCCAGTTTCATTGTAGATCAAAAGGTTGTTAGACAGACCTGAGCAGCTTCAACGATGTTCTTATTGCAGAAATTTCTCAGTACTTTCTACATTGCTATTCTTTCACTGCAAGGCAACTTGTGACATCCATGTAGTCCTTTGTGTAGGTATTGTAAATGTCCGAAAAAAGTTGACCAGGGGTCAGCAAACTTGATTGTGTATGGCAGAGTTTAGCTCCAAATTGCCTCAACACACCTGTCTTGAAGTATGCCTAGTAGGACCCTGATGTGCTGCTTCAGGTGTGTTTAAATAGGGTTGGCGCTTAACTATGCAAAACACTAGCGCACCTGGACCGATACTGGATACTCCTGTAGTACACCCTTTGACAAGTCACTACTCATTCACCAACTAATGGCACTAGGCAGTGGTGCAAGCTACCTCTAGGATTGGCTATCGTTTGAATTTGATTCTGATTCTGCTTATCGACTCTGATATTGATGTTTGATATTTAAAGAATGATATCAAGTATATTTATTCTGTCTCTTTTTTTGTAAAACTTTTAAGTTGTAGCTGAATAGCATGAACAAAAATCAGCAGGCTACATAAAAACTGGACTCGTTTAAGAGCCGTTTGTATGCAAAATAGAGCTGCATAATTCTGGATAAATTTAGTTTTTTTCTTTAAATGTAGATTATGGTTTTCTCAGGATCTGGAGAAAAAACATTAGACAACTAGACAAAATCACATGTAATTTATGAATGAATGATTCAATGACTAAGTCAAGATTTACTTCTTTCATTACTGGATGAATCAGCATTTTGAATGAATCTCTTAAATGATTCAAAGACAAATACATTTTAAAAGATCATTTTTCACCACCTACTGAAACAGATGAATCATTGTAATTTAGGAATAGAATCACATTATTTGTATCATGTTTGTATCATGTTTGTGATCTTTAACGATCTCTTAAATTAAAGTTCTTTGTCATGGTGGTGGTGACATCTCTCTTGCAATCTTTAACTTACCACATATATTAAACTTAGCTGATCACAAGTGTAGCCAAACTTTGGAGTGCTTCGATTAATGAGCAAGGTCCTGGCAGTAGGGGTGGGTGGATCGATCTAAATATTGATAGTATCGATGCCAACACTGGTACTGATATCGGATCGATACAATTGTAATTGAATCGATATTTTAATTTAAATATCTCTCATCTACGTTCATTATACTTTGCTCGTGTCTTCTACCTCTACAATCCTGAGCAAACACTGCTTTCATCCTGAAATGATGAAATCCTTTCCATCCTGGCCCACTTTGCTAATCCTCCCCCTTCTGCTGCTCTGCTGTGATTCTTTGTTGCATCGTCACGTGACTCACTGACACAACGCGCCGAGAAGCAGCGAACAGAGCGAAGCTGATAGCACATTGAAGTACAGAAAGAGGGCTCAGGGAATGTAATTGCACAGGTATATTTGTTTCTTTCTTTGTTTTCAGTAATAATTGTGTGCACTTTATTTCATTTGCTTTTAAAACCAGAAAAAAGGGAGAGATTTTTTTTGTTCTTTATTTTTCATTTTATTTTTTAAAAGCTGTAAATAATAAATGCCTAATAACTAATAATTTTGTGGACTTCAATACATTAATAAAAAATATTGCCTAAATAATTGATCATTCATCCACCTCAGAAATAATGACAGACCTACTGCACTCCCCCTACACAAGTTTTTTTTTTTTTAAAGTATCGTATTGGTATTGGTATCGGTATCGGCAATACTGCTCCTATATGTATTTGGTATCGGATCGATACCAAATTTTGCAGTATCGCCCACCTCTACCTGGCAGATCGCAAGTTTGGGTCCTCATAGATGAAATAAAAATGCTCACACAGGAATCAATAGGTAGAATACAAATTTAAATTTTACAAGTATCCAATTTCTGACCACATGTATCCGATCTGGAATTGGAATCGATGTTCGATTTCCAACTCTAGCTACTTCAAAGTAGAGGTCGCAAGGTTGTTTTTGCTAATAGATACTCTATTTTTTGCACTGGATTTGTTTGCTCCCATCAGGGGAAATGACCAAATCCACAAATCAAGAAGATTTTGACTTTAAAGATATGACCCAGAAGGTTTTACCCATATGAATATCATCACTCACTGTAAGAGTCAAAGCAGCAATATAGAGAGGCTGATGAATCGGAATACTGGATATGCACGGACACATCTGGGCCTTAGCTTGTCCCAACATAGTCCCAACCAGGCACAATTAATCCAATCCCAGATGTGCATAGGATGCTCGCAGTGGGTCCCCTCAACTTGGAGAGGACCTGCATTCCTGGACTCAAATCGTCCAGGAAGAATGGGCAGGTCAGGGGAGCGCATGAGGAATGAGGAGAAGGGACAGCAGCGGATTTGAAGGCACATGAAGGTTCCCTTCTTGTATTCCCCTCTTGACCTACTTTCTTAGTGCCATTTCCCTCCCTCTTGGGTATGGATATATGATTTCGCTTTGGTTTTGCATGCAATATTATGAAGGATATGAAAGATTTGTTCATTTCTTTGAGAAATGACCAGGGTCAGGATCTCATTCATATCCCACCAGAGTAAACTGACTCTCACACTATGCCCCAAACAAATGCAGGATCTCATTCAATTATATTTTCAAAAGAACACTAGCAAAGACTTTGAGGATCCAATACCTCACAGCCGGGCATTTGTTTGAGTTCTTTTAAACAGAAATGACTGCATCCTGAAATGGTCAGTTTATTTCTGTCGAACTGGTTTGTTTGATGCTCAAAACATTGTTAATGTGATTACTGTAAGTCGTCTCAATTGGCAACCAGCACAAAGGAAGTCATTGGCCAAATCTCCAACAGTCAATACAGTGCTAGCACCACAATCCCACATTTTGACCTCAGCCAAAAACAAGACCGTTTGTCATGGAAATTGCCATTATTGGTGCAACCCAGCAATTTCTTAGTGACTATCTGGTTATCCTATTAGAAGACCGTTGAAAGAGAATCCCTGTCAGAGCATTCCCAGACCCACCTCCAGCATGGGAAACAGCTGCGTGATGGAGAAGATGCATCTGCTTACTTCTTTATCCATAAATGGGATTTCTTGTGGTCGTAATTTCTTGGTTGCATGTTCATGTTTGTTAGCGCTTGTTTTTTCATATTATAGAAAGGATTTCCATGCCAGTGTTGGCCTGTTGGTCTTGGCTGGTTTGGGTGTTACTTTTGGTTGAAGTAATATATATTTTAATGGACTTCACATTGTTAATTACAAAGAATGTAATATATTTGCCTTTTTATATAAGGTACAAGATCATGTATTAACGAGTTGGTTCAAAATTATTCTAAAAGTTAATCCAAAAGTAGTCTGACTATATGGCCTAAAAAGTGTAATGCAATGGACTAGCGTTACTAAATACAATTAAATGAATGAAATTTGGAATCAGTAATGGACTGCAATTTGTACGTAATCTTATTCACATACTTCTGAACTCTCTAATGCTCTTCATCTCTCCTATAATCAGACTACAGGACCGGGCCATGCTTCACACAAGTCAACAACCAGATGTGCCAAGGTCAGCTGAGTGGCATCGTGTGCACCAAGACGTTGTGTTGCGCCACCATCGGGCGAGCATGGGGTCACCCATGCGAGATGTGCCCTGCCCAACCCCACCCTTGCCGAAGAGGTTTCATCCCCAACATCCGCACTGGTGCTTGCCAAGGTAAGAATGAGCGTCTGGCGTCTGAACAAACAGCTCTTTCCTTCTCAGCGTCTGGCAAATTCTTGTCCTAATGAGCAGCCTGACGCGGCAGATGACACTAAGAGCAGTCATGGGCCGTTTAGGGTAAACCCTACGTCTCCAATCCCTGTCCAAGAGGACACTTCCCCATTGTGCTTCTTGGTAGAGTCAAATATTTAGATGACTTCCAGTGGGAGTGCTTTAAATGGGATTTCGTAATGGCTTGTCACATTTATTTGTAATTATAGGGGGTATTGTTTGGACTTCTTGTTTGATTTTCAGGGACACAGATGGACGTGATTTAATTCTGTTCTCAAGGCCTGTAACACATTATAAACTTATTCGATTAGGTCATGAACATTCAGTAGATGAGGTTTACCATAGCATGATTAACACTGGTTTGGAGAGGCTTTCTTCAGTCAGATACAATTTTTTGTTTGCAATCGGGGCAAGCAAAACTATTTTAATGGGAATTACGTATTATTTTGCAGTATCCAGTACATTTATGTTACTACATTCAGTTCTCAGTTCCTTTTTCATTGAGGCTGTAGATTCTGCACAGTGTTTTATATACCATTTACATTTAAATACCGACAGTAACCCTGATTCTGCAGCAGCACAGATGAAAATAACCAGTTCTTACAATATTAGATATTTTGTGAGCCAAAACAGCAAATGCCACCCTGATTTCACACATCATCTCAAAGACGACCACTCCCAGACGTCTCTCTTAAACTTAAGATATTCTTTCCCTCCCCTTAATATACAACATAAGAGACAGCTCCAAGTCTGGCCTGGATTTGCCCAAAGACGGAGTGCTTTTGCAAAAGTCAGTCTGGCTGAAGTACAAAGCACACACATGTGCACATTCGGGCGGGAGGATTTGCGTACCGTGCAGCGAGCTTTCCAGAGTCTTTTTGTGTTTGACGGCATTTAATGGAAGAAGCTATTTTCAGTCTATATTAGTAGACGGAACCAATGATTTGGTGCTTATTGGATACAGGTTGAAGGTCTGCGGATGTGCGTATCAACAAAAAGAGACAGATTGATTCAGTGCTAGCCAGATATGTAAGCGCTATCCAATCCAGACAATACCCAAGATCTGTAGTTGTGTTTAATAAGTCTGAAAATGCCCAGACTGTGAGCAAACAAAGATGATACATGTGTTTCACCCTTTCATGGACATAAAATAACCTATGAAAGATCCTTTAAAGTGGGCGAAAACCAATAATGGATCTCCATTTAAGAACTTTAGACACTGCTGTTTTTGTTCTAGTAGAAATTACTATTTCCTATCCAAACAAAACTGAATTTAAAAATAAAAGGTTTTGCGATCAGTGCGGTCATGTTGGTTGACCTGTAAAGAAAAACACAGGTTATGTTTAGAATAAAATACTTGTGTACTTATTGCATACTTCGAAGCATATATAGTCTTTTTTGTTATGTGAAATAATATGCAAGATAAACACTGCTCTAGATGTAAACAACACTGTTTTTGCTTCTTTGCGAACTAATTAATCTGTAAATAAATTGTAAAGTCCATTTTTAAATGGCTTCGTATATTTAGTTTTATATGAACGATTAAAAAAAATGTTTAATAAATAAGGCTCATTGTTTAAAAAACTACTAAATTTTGCAGTCCAGTGGAATATATGAAATGATTGAGCTTAAAACGTGGTTGATATTCCTTCCAGGTTGTAAAAAATTAGTTTAATTTGAAAGTTTATTGGTAGCGAGTTGAGTGCATTGGATTTATGGAGTATTCTTGAGTACAATATGCTCTGGTTGTTTACTGCATTTTGTAAAAGTACTGTTTATGAGATAAATATATATTTTTAAAAACCATTTGGTCAAGTTTGTGTTCACTTTCCTCTCTTCATTTCATTAGACGTGGACGAGTGTCAGGCCGTCCCAGGACTGTGTGCTGGAGGGAACTGCATTAACACCGTGGGCTCCTATGAGTGCAAATGTCCCGCGGGTCACCGGCAAAGTGAGACCAACCAGAAGTGCGAAGGTACGTCACTTACTGCACCGAGTCCAAACCACACAAGCTGTCAGAAAACAGCACGAGGATGATCTCAGTCCTATTCGTAACTGGAAAAAAAGAAGTTGAGTCACACACTTGGCATCTTCGTCGACATTGTAAGCGAGTTAGTATGCATGAAAAGTTGACGTCCGGGAGAATTGCATTGAATCAGACTACAGTACATGATGGTTTATGCTGTTTTGGGGTTGAGGTTCGTCTTTAACATTAGACAGTGCTGTTTGGGTGGAATTTGAACAATGCCGAGTGAAAACAAACAGGCGTGTTGTAAAGCGACGGTCTGCGGTTCTTAGGCGGATTGAGATAAACCTAAATAGAGAGATAAAGAGAGAGAGATAGTGGATCACAGCTATTATATACCAGATGGCTGAGCTTATTTCTTATCTACCCCCAGTATTATATTTCAATTTAGGAAAAATGCAAGTGAGTTAACAACAGAAAATAGTAAAACAATAGGTGTAAAAATAAGAATATGTATTAATTGTATTCTTTTTACAATTTACACTGTTGCACTATTTCTAAAAATAAGTGTATTCAAATATAATATTTTATTTTACACTGCGGTTTCATTAAACTGTGTTTTATAAATGTCAGCATTGATTACATATTGCATTCTGCGTTTCCAGACAGCCTTTTAATGAAACGAGTCCCACCTGAAGTAAATGGCATAACTCAGAGGTTGTTTTTATCACGGCTCCATTAGCTTGATTTAACTTTCATTCCAGTGTGCACTTTGTCTCAGATATTTGTCATAAAATTCCTGAGTAGGAATACTAAAAGGCACAAATGAGCTGTTTTGATATACAGCAAGAGTACAGCGCTGTTAAAAATTCACATTTATTTGCATCTGGCAAGCAAGAAACTTAAGTAAAAGTGAAAACGCTTACTCCCAGGTTAATCCTGTCGGCGTCTAGGAGAAACAACGGAGATCTCATTTGAGACTTTTCATTCCTGCAAGTTTCTACATTTTCACTTCTCGTTCAAAACAAAGAGTTAAGCATATGAACCAGTTTGATTCGATATACTTCCAGTAAGCCAGACAGAGGGAATCCCAACCCTTGAGGTTATTAGTTTAACTCTGAATCACATTTTGACCCCGAATGACAAGGCCATGACTAAAATAAAGGTTTGGAGAAGAAGCAGACCTCTGTCAGCAGCGTTTTCCCTCGAGCAAGCGAAAGAGAAACGTCTGTAAATTAGATACTCGTGCGATTACTGAAACACCTGAACTATGAGGCTGAATGGCTTTAGTTTGCTGAAAAAGTGTTTTCTTTGAAGCTGCATGGAGGGTGGAATAAAAACCCAGGTGGTAGTTCTGTGGGGTGAGGAGGGGCGCTTAATTACAAGACAGTGGTGTGGTGGAAAGAGTCTTGCCCCGGGCGAGGAGGTACAGAATGAGGCGCACCTCGCACTGCTTACGGGGCACTTTCTGACTTACAGAAGCCAGGAGCTCATTTCAGAGAAACTAGGTCTAGAAAGCTAAACACAGTTTGCATGAAAATGCACATATAAAGGTTCTTTAATTAAAGACTTAGTGATTTAGGGATTTTGATTTGTCATGAGCTCCTGAGATGAGAAGTCATGCTGCTTTGGAGATTTTTACCGTTATATTATAGTTCTTCAGATCAGGATCATTTTAGATCATTTCCATTGGAAAAAGAGAACCTTTCAAAGTTCTAAGGTCACAGAATAACCTTTTTGTGACATCATAAGAGACTATAGTTCTTTATAGGAACTTAAATTGTCTATAGTTCTTAATAGGAATTAAATTGTCTCTCATTATTTAGAACCATTATTTTTTTGACAATTTTTAGTCCATTAATTTTTAAGCTAGTCAAAAAAGCCCAAGTAATGGGGTACAATTTCATAAACATTGAATTTTTGAATTTTTTTTTTTATCCCACCCTTCATAATTTTTTCTTTTTGTCTCAACGTTCAATGCAACTGAATAAAACTACAAAAACAAAAGTTTTTTTTTTCATATTCGTCATCCTTTCCTATCAAAATGCTCACTACGGATAAGAAAACGCAGAAAAATGAACCTGATCCAATTTTTTTTTTTTTTGCAACGTGAGATCGTATTACAATTTCGGACGAGAATTTTGGACTCAATCTGCAATGACCTTTAGAAGAACCTTTTTTAAGTAATGTTGTCATAGAAGAAACTTTTTACGATGTCATAAGAAAAAGTTATTTTTGATGGCTTTATAATAACTTAAAGTTTCTTCGGTAACATTTTAAGAATTTTGTAAAACACTACTTGTAAAGACCATTGTTAAAAGCTTCTTTACGTTCTGATGTCACAGAAGAACTTTCATGACATCATAATTTAAAAAGAGTTCTTATACTGCAATATAAGAACTTGGAATGTTCTCATTATTTAAACCATTATTTTTTCGACCATTTTTAGTCCATTACTTTTTAAGCTTGCCAAAAAAGCCCAAGTAATGGGGTAGTTTCATAAACATGACATTTTTGAATGTTATTTTTTACCCCACCCTTCATAATTCCTTTTTCTCTCAGAGTTTTACTAAACATAACCATTTGATCAGAGAACCAACTGCATCTGCAATGCAAAAACCCAAAGAAGTGTTCTCCTCGTGACATATGAGGATGCAAACACACACACTCCAGCAGTCATTTGTCATTCTGCCCTGAGTAAAGTCTATTCCCGCTTCTGGGGCTCCGCTGACGAGAGGGTTTGTTTTGCAGAGGTTTTTATGACTTCAGCAGGGCCTTTTTCAGCTGCAGTGGGACACCATGACTCCCAGTTTCCACACACATCAAACACGTAATCGCTCGTCATGCTCTTCCCACATCCCGCCTTAATCTCATGCGACAAACCCCACACACAGCGTCCGCATTTAATTTTACTAAATTGCACGTGTGTATAAAAATAAGAACGACACGCAATAAAAACCAAGAAATCTCTTAACCATCTGTCAGTTTTTGCTTTGAGTTCATGCCCCTGCGTTACCATGAGGAGATGGATGAAGCCAAAATGCAAATCTCTCTGGTTTCTCAATTAATGCTCGCATCGTAGAATCCAAACGAGAGTTGCTGCCTTAAATGTTTCTCCAAAAAAGAAAAAAAATGCGTTTGAGTTCATACCGTTTGGTTTCTACTACAATTTCGGTTACATCAGCATCTTGAAATGTTTAACAGTTCTAGGAAATGTATCATTGTGTTGTATTTTAGATATCGACGAATGTACAACCATATCTGGAGTGTGTGATGGCGGGGAATGTACCAACACGGCCGGCAGCTACGTGTGCACCTGTCCGCGGGGATATGTCACCAGCGCAGACGGCTCCAGATGTGTCGGTGAGACTCTTTCATCCACACACACACATATAAACACACATGCATGCCCATGCGTGTTCCTGTGACCTTACACTCCTGGGTTGCATCTGAGCCGTGCATCATATTGCTTGTATGACTCATGGGATGAAGTTGTGTGTGGTCAAGCACTTCAAGCCCGGGCAAGTGTGCTTGTGTGTATATAGGCCTGTCTCTTCATCTGCAAACAGGACAGAACTGTTGTTTTACAAATGTAAATAAACCTGGACGAGTTGGCGACATATTGTTTCAGGTCAAAAGTGTAATTTCTGCACCACTCTAGTGGCACCTAATGGAATTTAATTTTGTTTGACGGGAAAAAAAATTGTTCTGGTGCTGCTAATAGTGCGGAAATGTATACGTTTAAAATAAGTTTGTTATTTCGAGCTCTTAACATTTTTCATTGTTAGGATTTGCTCATTGTACATTCGTGTTTTTATTACATTTTGCTGTTTTTTATTTCTATTGTTAGCTAACTTAATATAGTCAGTTCATTTTAGCAATAAAGTTCTTCTGTAGCATCATATGATCCTAAAAAGGTTGTTTTTTAAAATTGATTCACAAAAACTTAGAATCTTTTTAAGATTGGAATTGGTTCTTGTTTTGATAACATTTTTCGCGTCAGGATTAACTATTACGCTCGGGTGTTTTTAACATCTTGATAATTAACAAACGTAAAATGATCAGTCGATCTCTGGAAGTTATTCTGTATCATGATATTCTTTTTAGGTATCATTTAGCTTTTAGGTTTCGAATAGGTTCCTTTTGTGTCAGAATTGTTAATGTTAATGTTAATGTTAATTGTTAATGTTTTCGTTGTTTTTCTTTTCAGGAAACATAAAATTGTCAGTCCATTTTAGCAAAAGGTTCTTCTGAGAATTTAGGTTCAACATTTGAATTATTAAAAAGAGTTTATAAGAATTTCATCCTAAGAATTTAATTAATAGAACTTAAAATGTAATTATAAAGATTAAAATATAAAACTTAAAGATTGCGTCATGAAACAAACTTTTAATCATAAGGATTTAAAAGAGGTTATAAGAATTTCATTATAAGAACTCATGAATGTTCTCTTATGGTATTGGGCTGTAAAACCCTTTTAGAAACTCGATCATGTTTGTGAAGCAGCTGTCGTGAAACCTAAGCCAGGTGTTGCACAGTTCAGTGCATATCAGAACGACACTGACACAGAAAAATCCAATTTTGCTGAAGGACATGCTTGCGTTATGGAATTTATAAAAAAAAACTGTGGTCTGACATCCCTTGAATAAAAGAGGTTAAACTCGGGCTCATCTTACAATGATTGTTGATTTCTAAATAAAATATATTTGTTGTCATATTCTTTCAAAACATTCTGGGAAACACAAGCAGAAATAATTTCTACATGTTTATTTGTAAGAATTTTATTTTTGTTATGCACTTCTTGGTTTCACAAATAATTTAGCTGGAAATTTGTTCGGCTTCGTTTCATTAACGCAACAATGAATTAACATACAAATAAATAAATGAAAATATTTGGGGTAAAAGAAGTAATATTAATGTGTTAATTATGTTTTCATAATCTTTCATCAAAACATTCTGGGAAACACATGGAGAACAAATTTGTGCATGAATTGGCATTATGATAAATGTTTGTATAACAAATTGTGGTTTTGCAAATAATTTACCTAGAAATGTATTTGGTTCATTTATAATGAATGCAACAATTTATATACAAATGAAACTTTGTACTAATGAAAACCGCTTGTCATATTCATGCTCATCTTACAATCGTTTCTTTCAATAAGAAAATGTTTTTTCATGTGTTTTCATCAAATTATTTTGGGAAACACATGAAGAACAAATTTCTTTTTAAATTGGCATTACGAAAAATGTTTGGTTTTGCAAATATCTGGAAATTTGTTTGGTGATTTCATTTCGTATTTTTTTTCTGTTGACGTCACAAAGGTTAAATGCACTGGCAAATGAAAATGTATTTAAATGTGAAACCGTTGCAAATTGCCTTTAAAAACGCAATCCAAGTGAACTAGTCTTTTTTTAGTTTGAGACTTCAGTTTAGTTTCTTTTGGCGAATAGGTCTCGCGTGGTCTCATCTGGTCTCGGGGGATCAGACGCCAGAAGACAACGGTGAAAACAGAGTCACATGGATGCTATTTCCTCCTGCTAACATTCCAATACAGTGAGGCAGAGGCACTGTTGTCTCTGGCATCTCCTCTGTCTTTTCTCTTAACTGTCCGTTTCTCTCACACTCCCTTCTCTTTTTATACACGCCGTCTTGAGTTTCTCACTCCCGCCACCCCATATGTCTCTCGTAACCCTGTGATCTGTCTGGTCCCCGGGTGCAAATACAGAAACGTGAGCTATCGGCCCTGGATGACGCATTGGCGTGGCCTTCATTCGTTCCCAGAAACCCGTGTGGATTTACGGCAAACGTTCACTGTACATATGGATCCGTGGAGAATGTGGGCAGCCCGCATGATTTTCTACATGTTGACATACAGAAAGAGGAAGCCAAAATGGTTTTGGGAGCACAATGTCATGGGAGAATGTTCGAAAGTTGATGTGAAATCAAAATTGACTTTGTGTAATTGCGCGTAATTCATCAGTGCATGTTATTCCAAAGGCAAACCATGCTATTAGTAACCATCAACAAGCTATTTAGACATTGTTTTAGGCCAGAAACCAAAGGTGGCGCAAAAGTTTTATGGTATCTTTGCGTTGGTGCTTTGTATCGCACAAAACCAGGCCGTTGGGAGTCATTTACCCTGACGCTAATCAGCGTTAATGCACCGCAGGGCCCCAATGCAAACATGAAAAATCTCTCTTTGAGGCTCGAGAGAAGCTCTGGTTCCAATTGAAGCCAGTTTCCCATCACCATGCTTGCAAAACCCACCCTGCCCCCCTCAGGCCGGGTCAATCCCAGGAGGCTGCAGTTCGGGAGTGTGTGGCTGCAACCTCCAGACGAAGGGTTTCTTATGTCCGACATAATTGTTTGAGATTACTCCACATGGACTTGATTTATGGCAGAGTGCTGGCTCATTAGCCGAGTTAATCGACTCTCACCCCCCTTTCGCATGGTTCGCTCACGCTAATGTCGCAGTGTACACACCCTATCGCAACCAGCCCCCTTCGTTGACCTTGACTAAGCAAAACGTCCCATCTCAAGTCTGTATGTTTTTGGCCCTCCAGTGGCTTTCTCAGGCTCCCACCTCATAAATTCACTTCCTGCTAGGGGGCCGTGTAAAAGGGCACGCATGGACCGGACTTCCTGTGAAGTGCGAATGTACTTGAGAGAGAAGCATTTGTGGTATTTGGAGTTAATAAATTGGTATAAATGTCATCACTTCTGGGAATCGGTGTCAAAAAGGGGAGTTAAATGATGTTATTTCCTGGTCAATAACTGCAGCCCACATGATGCACTATACACCATGTACTTATGCACTCAACCATGTAGACTATGAATGTTATTAATTTTGGAATGTTCAGGATTTTCAGTTGGAATTTTCAATACACTCCTCACACTACCAGTACCACAAAACGTCATAGATTAGTACATAAGTACACGATTTGGTACTAATTGCCTCTCACTTAAAATAAAAGGCTAAGTTGAGCGCGTTGCATTGTGGGATACAGTATACTGTTATTTCATATTGCTCATTTTGACAAAATTCACATATTGTTTACAGTATGCATATACTAGGCAAAAACAGTAGCATTTCTGAAATTTCTCTCGTTCTCTCTCACAGATCATCGGCTCGGTACGTGTTTCTCGTCTTTAGCGAATGGCCGGTGTGCTAGCGAGCTGTCCGGTCAATACACCAAGATGCAGTGCTGCTGCGACACTGGCCGCTGCTGGGCCCTTGGACACATCCCAGAGATGTGCGCCGTCAGAGGATCTGGTGAGTGGGCTAATGCTAATCACTAGCATTTACAGCTAAGACGTCAGCCATCACTGTTACTATTGCTAATGCTAGAAATGTGAACGTTAGAGTATTAGCTTTGAGGTGAATGTTCATATTGTAGCATATTCCTAAAAGATATTTAATGTATTTACACATATAAAATTAACTTTGGTTAATTTAAAATTTTTATGTCTTTTAGCTTCGAGGCTAATGTCTGTATGCTAGCATACTTCAAAAATATGTTTAGTTTATATACAAATCTAAACTTTTTTGAAGTTTATAGACCATGTCTGTTAGCTTTGGTGCTAACATCTGTATGTTAGCATACTCCAAGACAATAAGCATAAATACACATTTTAAAAAGTTTTTTGTTACGTTTTAAGTCCACATGTATTAGCTTTGAGGCTAACATTTGTATGCTAGCATACTTTTAAAATGCACTTTTAAATGAGCTTTTAAGAACATTTAGTCAGCGTCTGTTAGCGGCTAGCGTCTTAAAAAATATATATAAATTGATGCTTATAGTCCATATCTGTTAGCTTTGAGGCTAACATCTGTATGCTAGCATGCTTCTAAAAAGATATTTAGCATATATTCACATTTAAAATTATACTTTTTTATAAATTAAACTTTTGCTTTTGAATAGCGATAGCAAGTAGCATAGTTCATGGCTGTAAAGCAAGCTATAGACTATTGGCACCTTCAAAAAAGGTCCAAACTTTCTTTTTCAAATACATAAAGAAGTACAGAAATAAAACTGTATTACATGCCATCTTTTGTGGTGTTTTTAATGTAGTTCTGAACGGCACAGATTTCAAAGTACATTATGATCCTTTCTTCTTGTACTGTATTACAATAAAAACATAATTTCAATGGAGCTATTTTTTTTAGATGTGCAAGCATCTGACCTTTAAGTAGAGCTCTTTGATGAATCGCTCCAGACATACTGTACCTCACCACAAAATCATGATAAATACATGTCAGGTCAGCAAAGCCATCGTCCCTCGGGATAATAAAACGTTTTCTTTCATTCCCACTTCTTCTCACCCGTCTGTTTTACGCCTTCCCTCCTCTTTGACACCGTCATGTGTCTTCCACAGGAATGCATGTGTCGAGCGGCTGCCAAATGCTTAGTTTTTCTGCTTTCGTTTAATGCGCAAGCAAAGCTCAGATTGCTCATTATTTCATGGTTTTCAATGGTTTAAACCATTTATAAGTAGATCTTTATTAATATTATCTAAATGTGATGACATTATTTGTTTACAGTAAAAAAAAAAAAGATATATAATATATAATATAATATAAACACAATATTTCATTATAAATAAACATATAATATCATTATAAATAAATAATATATCTAATACTGAAAAATTTAATTATTTTAAAGTTATTAAAAAGTTTGCATTTAAAGTGGGAATGTACATAGGAATTTCTGCAATTTGAAACTTCTTCAATTGTAGGAATTCTATAAATTGCTATATATTTCCATCTCCCTGCAACTGGTATAGTGTTAAAGCTACTATTGTTGATTTGCAGATGAATACAGGAGACTGTGCATCCAGAGGCTTCCCTTTGGCACCGGTAACGGCGGCAGCGTCATTCATGATGGTAACGGCGTTCTGAATATCGGCATCGGCAGCTATGGCAAAGGCCCGTCACAGAACGGAAACGGCGGAGGCTACATTTACGGCCGCGAGCACACCATTGGAAATGGCAATGGAGGCAACGGTGGCCAGAAGATTCAGATCAGTAAGTGGAAGCTGCCAGCTTTTCCTTTCAACTAACTGAAAGAAGCTAAGAACTCAGTGGTGTTTTCCTGTTTGTGCTCAGGCCAGCTGAACGAGACCACGATCGACGTGTGCAAGCATTTCACCAACCTGTGCCTGAACGGCCGCTGCATTCCCACGCCCACCAGCTACCGCTGCGAATGCAACATGGGATACCGGCAAGACGTGCGCGGGGAGTGCATCGGTAAACCTGTGCATTCATCTTTCACTCAAGAAAAGTCAGTGCCTTGAATGCTGGCATGATCTGAAATGTCCTCTGCTGCCATCTGTAGGCGGTTTGCTTGTCTTCCACAGGCCTGAGGGTTATAAACAGCTGATTTTGTCATTATCTCAGCATGTTATTGATTATTAGTGTCTCTCATACATCTGCTTTCTACGCTCAGATGTGGACGAGTGCGTCAGTAACCCGTGTGTGAATGGAGACTGTGTCAACACACAGGGATCGTACCACTGCAAATGTCACGAGGGATATCAGGGAACGCCCACCAAACAAGCCTGCATCGGTTTGTGGCATGATATAATTATACTATATGCCAGAAACATGTCTGTGGTTTCGCAGTTTAGGACAAGAACAAGTTTAATGCTAACATTTTTACATGCAAAATCTTTAGGACTAAAAAAACAACACCTTTAAAGCAAAAATATAATTATACTATAAAATTGTCTAGGCTTGTGCTCTATGCCTACACTATTATTGAATTTATATTATTATTTTTTTTTATTTTTTTTACAATTTCTTCAATTTTCACTGCAAAAAATGTTTTATTATGATTATTTTATTTATTTTATTATATTATTATCATTTTAATACTTCAACTTAAAATTGCTGATGTCTACCTCACCTTCAATTAAAATGTATATATATATACTAATCTGTTCCTGTTGCTTCAGACATCGACGAGTGTATCGTGAACGGCGTTATGTGTCGTAACGGACGCTGCGTGAACACAGATGGAAGTTTCCAGTGCATCTGTAATGCTGGCTTTGAGATCAGTCCTGACGGGAAGAACTGTGTCGGTAAGAGCTTAAACTTCAACTTTAACTAACTCTGAACCACTTAATATTAATATGTTTTTTGTGTTTTTACACTCAGTATTTTGAAATATTCACACAAAATTAGATCCTTCACCTGTTTGATTGCGGAGTATTAGATAATATACTATAAATCCTGCAATAAAGTGCTTAAAATTGTTTAAAATGTTTTATAAATCTCTTTTGGAGTTTGCGGAAGGTGGAGGGTGACAGAAGGTCTAAATAATCATTTTTAATTAATCTTTTTGATGAATACAGCTAGTCCAAGAACTAAACTGAATATCAAATGTTTGTTCATAGTGTATTTTTTTAGGAACATTGAAACATTGTTTTCTTGTCCTCTAGATCATGATGAATGTGCATCCACCAACATGTGTCTCAACGGCATGTGCATAAATGAAGACGGGAGCTTCAAGTGTATCTGCAAACCTGGATTTGCATTGGCTCCCAATGGACGCTACTGCACTGGTAAGCATTTCTGGGATTATTAAACCTAAGAAAATCAAAAAAATACTTGAGACAAAATAAAAGTCTTTAAAGACCATAGTCGTTATTCTCTGAACAATGTTTCTTCAGTGCAGCTCTTCAAAATGGCTTTGCATGTAACTGCAAGTCATTGTCGCATATTTGACGTCAACAGCAAACTGTCACAAGGAATTATTAAAATCTTAACTTTGATTACAATCGTAATGTCACACATCTTGAGACGTCTTTGGTTCTCGCATCTGGTGTCATTCACCAATGTCTTTAGTGACCATAATTTAAGTTGTTACTGACCGCCATTGACATCTTTATTCATTACTGACACGTTATTCTTGAATGGCTTGCGCTATTTCCTTCTTTGTTTCGTTCTGACAGACATCGACGAATGCCAGACCTCAGGCATCTGTATGAACGGCCGCTGTATGAACACCGAGGGCTCTTTCCGCTGCGAGTGCCCACCAGGACTAGCCATAGACGTGGACAGCCGTGTCTGCGTGGACACCCACATGCGCACCACCTGCTACGGTGCAATAAAGATGGGCACGTGTTCGCGTCCATTACCCGGGGCAGTCACGAAGTCAGAATGCTGCTGTGCCAACCCTGAACATGGCTTTGGAGAGCCCTGCCAACCCTGCCCTGCATTTAACTCTGGTAAACCACACCGATTCACCTTCATTGGCACAGTCGCTAACGATACTTGAATATTAATGCAACATATGCTAGCTTTGACGTGTGCTAGCACGTGGCTAACATTGTTTGTTTTTTCGCAGCCGAGTTTCAGGCGGTGTGCAGCAGTGGACCTGGAATCACAACAGACGGACGAGGTAAGTCTGTTTTTGCTAATTTGCTAATCATTTATGAATGCTAAATGCTAATGAACTAGATTTGTTTGTTTTTCGCAGACATCAACGAATGCGCTTTGGATCCAGACATCTGTCAAAACGGGATCTGCGAGAACTTGCGTGGGAGTTACCGTTGCATCTGTAACATCGGCTACGAGTCCGACGCTAGCGGCAAGAATTGCGTGGGTAAGTTGCGCAATTTTTTTTTATTATGCAACTTTTTATTTGGGAGCAAAACTTAGCTTCTACTATGTTTTGGGTACAAAAGACTTCTTGTACAACATTGCTCTGAAAACTATGAGTAGTAGTTGTGTTTTAATGAATTTTGCTAACTTTTTGCGTATCTTTCAGATATTAACGAATGTTTGGTGAATCGGTTACTGTGCGACAATGGCATGTGTAGAAACACGCCTGGAAGTTACACTTGCTCTTGCCCCAAAGGATTCTCCTTCAAAGCTGACTCTGAGACTTGCGAAGGTTTTCTTACGACAATTTTTTTTTTCGCTCATTGTGTTTTTTCGTGAATTTCACATAATATTATAAACATTGTATCTTTCGTTCTTACCTATCATCCTTTTGTTCAGACATCAACGAATGCGACTCCAACCCCTGCATCAATGGTGTGTGCCGAAATGTAGCTGGTTCCTTCAACTGTGAATGTTCTCACGGCAGCAAATTGGACTCCACTAACACCATCTGCGTGGGTATGTAATTAAAGTCATTTTAGGCTTAAAGAAGTGCTTCAATGGTAGCAACAAGATTGGTAGAGCTCTTATGGATAGTTTAGTAGCTATTAAATGTGTTTTATTATATGCAACTGCTAAATACACAACCTAACACTGTGCGTGTCAATGTTTATTTTGTATTTAGATGTAACCGAACAGCATTCTGTTACTTTTATTCATTTCAAGCCAGGCAGTTTTCATTCTTTGTCTGAAACCGAAAGTCGTTTGATTGAAATTAATGGAGAATGAAGGCAATAGGTCGCGCGTTTGTGCTTTCAGCATGAATGCCCACTGTGATCCCATCCCGCTAGATATCAGAGTTAGTTTTTATATATCTGCAGAAATGCAATGACTCTCCGCAGGGGAGCCGCTCCAAATGTCAGAATGTCCATTTGTCATTGTCACACTTTTTTGCTTCTCTTTCACGTAATTGCCCCATGCAGACAGCATGAAAGGAACCTGCTGGCTAAACATCCAGGATGGCCGCTGTGAGGTGAATATAAACGGGGCCACGCTGAAGTCAGAGTGCTGCTCTACGCTAGGGGCAGCCTGGGGAAGCCCATGTGAACGCTGCGAAATTGGTTAGTTCATATGCAAAAAGCAATATGCTAAAAATGCTAATTAAAGAAAATGCTTGTTTGGTTACATAGGTAATTGAATGATATTTATTTGTTGTAATTTCATTTATATTAAAAAATAATTTGATTATTTGTGTATTTTATATAAGGTTTGCCTATTTGTTTACAATTTATGTTCATTTAATTCATTTTTATTTAATTTAATAAAATATTCTTGCCAAACTTTTAGATAACAAATAATTATATTTATTATTATTTGATTTATATTTAAATAATTATATATTTTTTCAATATTGTGTATACATTTCTAATTTGTAATAATTTCTATAAATTAAATGAAATTCATATTTCAAGAAAAAAAAAGAAAAGAGTATGTTAAAGTTTTGTACGCCAAATTTAATTAATCCAAAATGTAATATATTAAAAAAAAGCTAAATGAACCAATGTTTGCTTTAAAGACGCAATCTTTAACAGAAAAAAACAACGTTTTTGACACGTATTTTCTACAGATCCAGCCTGTTCGAAAGGTTTCGGTCGCATGAAGGGACTTGTGTGTGAAGGTACGTTACCCACAATGCTTTGCTGCATTAACAATATTATCTATCTAGAGCTTTGTATGATGATGCATCCTGTTTCTGCTTTGTCTTTAGATATTAATGAGTGTGAGGTTTTTCCCGGCGTGTGCACAAACGGACGCTGTGTGAACACGCAGGGCTCGTTCAGATGCGAGTGTACGGAGGGACTTACACTGGACGGAGCCGGACGAACATGTGTTGGTATGGAAACATAGTAGTTTCTCAAATTATTTATTGCTTTAGTTAATTTATTGGTTTCAGACAGCATAATACATCAACATGAAACTGTTTTTAAACAAAAAACAGAAACTGTCAACTGGTTTTATTACTGATTTAAGATGTGGACAACTGATCCAAAACAAGCCCAACATGTGAGAACAAAACAGCTGTGATTTATAGTGGTCTGTGTGTCCTGTAGACATCCGAAGCGAGCAGTGTTATATGAAATGGGACGAGGACGAGTGCGTGGAGCCGTTACCGGGCCGGTATCGTGTGGATATGTGCTGCTGTACGGTGGGAGCGGCATGGGGTGTGGACTGTGAGGCCTGTCCAAAACCAAACACACCCGAATTCAAAACCATCTGCCCGCGGGGACCTGGAATTGCTAACCGAGGAGACATCTTGACTGGACGACCCTTCTACAAAGGTGCAGCATCACAGCTGTCTTTCATTTATTCATAGGGATGAGCGGATTTAGAAAGTTTATAACCGATATGATACCGATACTGATGTTGTTTTGGTCTATAACCGATATTGCCCGATATTGTACATCTAAAATTAGATTTTTATATTTTTTTGTATAAAAAATCAATAATAATAATAATACTAAATTTCTCCCGTATATATATTATAAAGTCTAAGTCAAATGAAACTAAAAAATAACAATACAAATATTGAAATGTTTTAAATATAAATACATTTATAATAAAGAAATATAATTGTTACCTAAAACATTCACATTATCCTTATTAAATTAAATACAAATAACAATACAAATTGACTATATAATAATAATATTATAATAAATAAACATGATTTGTTACCTGAAGTTTTCCCATTAATCTTTTTATGAATTTAAATAAAAACACATTTAATATAAATTATATACAAACTGTAACTGTAAAATAACATATTTTTTACATTGAATTTTTTTATGAAATTAAATACAAATCAATGTAAATAATGTTATATATATATATATATATATATATATATATATATATATATATAATTTAAATATATATACAATTAAAATAAATAAATAAATATAATGATTTATTTATTTAGCCAAGAAAAGAAACATTTTGGCATTTTATAATTATAGTTATTTTTGTTTTCTGTGTATTTTTCTGCAATTTTGTCCCCAAAGTATAACAAGGTTACAAAAACAGAGACACAGAAAGTCAGATTTGTGGCATTTCTTTAGGGATTTTTTTTTTCTGTGTTGAATAATGTGGTTATGAGCCTGTGTTTCTCTGCAGATGTGAACGAATGTAAGGTCTTCAGAGGCCTGTGCACTCACGGGACATGCCGAAACACCATCGGCAGCTTCAAGTGCCGCTGCGACAGCGGCTTTGCCCTCACCATGGAGGAGAGGAACTGCACAGGTCAAACACTAACACTAAATCAAAGCTGAGAGGCGTTTCACTGCGCCGCTCACTCAGGCTACAACAAACTGATGCAGAATGGACTGACTCTGAGATCTTCAGAATGCATCGCGATTCTGCTTTTATGCCGCAAGATTAATGTAAACACAGCCCACAACCTAGTAATTCGCTTAAACCTTTTCGAATTTATAAATGATTATTATAGGTTCAAGTGTGTGTAAAGATTTGGAAACGAGCAGAGTACAGCGGTTTCTGAAGCATGCAGCGCCATCTGCTGGTTAAAATGAAGCTTAGAATCGCGATGCATTAAGAAAATCTTGATTATTATAATAATTATTATTTTACCATCCGTACCGCTCACGCTGTTCCCCTCGCTCCCGCAGATATCGACGAGTGCACCATCTCTCCGGACCTGTGCGGACACGGCGTCTGCGTCAACACGCCGGGCAGCTTCGAGTGCGAGTGCTTCGACGGCTACGAGAGCGGCTTCATGATGATGAAGAACTGCATGGGTGAGACTCGAACCCTGGACGCTCTCCCCGTCCTCTGAAAGCCTGTGTGTCACAGCTTCTCTGTTTCTGTCCCGCAGACATCGACGAGTGCGAGCGCAACCCCCTGCTGTGCCGGGGCGGGACGTGTCTGAACACCGAGGGCAGTTATGAGTGCGACTGTCCTCAGGGTCACCAGCTGAGCGCAGAAGCTTCTGCATGTGAAGGTACACTAGAAACTCTAGTGGTGATAACATAAACAATAAATAACCTTTATTGATTATTGATACATGATATATATACTATTTGATTTCCTCCGCTCAGATGTGAACGAGTGTCAGCTGAGTGATAACCTGTGCAGGAACGGTCAGTGTGTGAATATGGTGGGCACCTATCAGTGCTCCTGCGACACGGGATACCAGGTGACCCCTGACAGACAGGGCTGCGTGGGTGAGAAACCTCCACCGACATCCACATGCATCAGACTAACGATCCTGATCAGTTCAGAAGCTATAAACGTGCATCTTTTCATTTCCGCAGACATCGACGAGTGCACCATCATGAACGGCGGCTGCGATACGCACTGTACGAACTCGGAGGGAAGTTACGAATGCAGCTGCAGTGAAGGATATGCGCTCATGCCCGACCTCAGGACCTGCGCCGGTAACACACACACACACACACACACACACACACACTCTAGAGCTGCACGATTAATCATTGAAGGTAACTGGCGCTTCAAATAACGTGTGTCGATTGCATCGCTTTGCCAGTAGGTGGCGACAAGTGACTTTTAAAAATTTATTTGTTATTGAATCATTCATTCACACACACACACACACACACACACTCTAGAGCTGCACAATTATTCATTGAAGGTAGTTGGCGTTTCAAATAACGTGTGTCGATTGCATCGTTTTGCCAGTAGGTGGTGACAAGTGACTTTTAAAAATTGATTTGTTATTGAATCATTCATTCACACACACACACACACACACACACACTCTAGAGCTGCAAAATTAATCATTGAAGGTAACTGGCGCTTCAAATAACGTGTGTCGATTGCATCGCTTTGCCAGTAGGTGGCGACAAGTGACTTTCATTCACACACACACACACACACACACTCTAGAGCTGCACAATTAATCATTGAAGGTAGTTGGCGTTTCAAATAACGTGTGTCGATTGCATCGTTTTGCCAGTAGGTGGCGACAAGTGACTTTCATTCACACACACACACACACACACACTCTAGAGCTGCACAATTAATCATTGAAGGTAGTTGGCGTTTCAAATAACGTGTGTCGATTGCATCGTTTTGCCAGTAGGTGGCGACAAGTGACTTTTAAAAATGTATTTGTTATTGAATCATTCATTCACACACACACACACACACACACACACACACACACACACTTTAGAGCTGAACAATTAATCATTGAAGGTAACTGGCGCTTCAAATAACGTGTGTCGATTGCATCGTTTTGCCAGTAGGTGGCGACAAGTGACTTTTAAAAATTGATTTGTTATTGAATCATTTACACACACACACACACACACTCTAGAGCTGCATGATTAATCGTTAAAAGATCACCCAAACACCTACGCCATCTGATTTCTAAATGACGATTATATGCCCGTGTCTATTTATAGTATTACTAATAATCAAACTAATAATACACGCTATTATTTCTGTCTTACAGTCAGTCATATTATCTCAGAAATACTGGGATGAAAGTTTATAGTTCGGATGCAAACATTGAAGTCTGTGGTTACGATCAAAACAGAGCAAGTCGTCTTTTGAAAGTAATTGGCGCTTCAAATAACGCGTGTCGATTGCATCGTTTTGCCAGAAGGTGGCGACAAGTGACTTTTAAAAAATGCATTTTTTATTGAATCAAAGATGCTGATTCATCCAGTAATGAAACAAGTGAAGTATTACTCATATCTGACTCTGGACCACAAAACCAATCATAAAGGGTCAATGTTTTGTAATTGATTGATTTATACATCAAATGAAAAGCTTATTCATCATCAGCTGTCAGATGATGTATGGTTTGTTATGATCGGACAATATTTAGCCAAGATGCAACTATTTGAAAATCTGCAATCTGAGGTGCATAAAAATACTGAGAAAATCATCTTTAAAGTTGTCCAAATGAAGTTCTTGGCAATGCATATTTCTAATCCAAAATTAAGTTTAGAGACATTTACGGTAGGGAATGTACAAAATATCTTCATGGAGCATGATTATGATTATTTACTTAATATACTAATCATTTTTGACATAAAAGAAAAATCTATAACTTTGACCCATACAATACTTTGTTTATTGTTGGCTATTGCTACAAATATACCCCAGCGACTTAAGACTGGATTTATGGTCCAGGGTAACATATATTCAAATGTTTATACTTCATTAAAATGCAATACTTATAAATAGACTGTAACAATTCATATTTTGACATTGTTTAGCTCAGAATCGTGGGAGAATCGTGACTCTTAAGTTCATCCAGAATTGTGCATCTCTAACAAACACACACTTACACACACACACTCACACACTGTGACTCTCAGACTGAGCCTCGTCTCTCCCGCAGACATCGACGAGTGTGAAGACACGCCGGACATCTGCGACGGCGGCCAGTGTACCAACATCCCCGGAGAATATCGCTGTCTCTGCTACGACGGGTTCATGGCCTCCATGGACATGCGCACCTGCATCGGTGAGACACGCTACTCAACTCATGTTTACATCTGTTTGTGTATTGTATATTATATTATATATATATATATATATATATATATATATATATATATATGTATGTATGCACACATTACTTTACATTATAACCATTTTTTATATAATTTACTTTTATTTAAATGATTTTACAGTATCCTTGATTTATTTCATGAATTTCTTTTCTAAAAAATTGTGTGATCTAAGTAAGTAGTAAATTAATTCAATCATCATCCTTAGTAACCTTGATTTTTTAAATATTGTATTTATGTAATTTTAATGAAAAAAGTAAAAAAAAGCCAAACATTTGATTCAATATTAAACAGTAATTTTAATACTAATTAGCTTCATTTTCCTTTTAATTTGTTTGTTTGTTGTATTTTTAAGTTATAAAAAGGCTTGAAGGGTATTTACATTATTTAATTTTCTTGCTTTGTAACCTTGATTTATTTAATGATTTTTAATTATTTCTGAAATGTACTTTTTGTTTACTTTTAATTAAATAATAAAAACAGTAATTCTTTATTTGAAAATTAAAGTTGTTTACATTGTTACGGGGATAAGTAAACTTGATTTACTTTATGAATTATTTTCTTCAACTTTTAAATAAAACTAATAATAATTTACTTTTAAATACTTCAGTAACTTTAATGTGTAGTTACCTTGATTTTTGTTTTCTTAAATTTTTTTAACGAATCATTCAATTTCTTTTATTTGTATCCTTTCTTGTAATCTTTATTGTAATTCATTAACTAACAATTTACTTTTTAAGGTAAAAAAATTGTCAATTTTAATTGGATGTGTAGTAACCTTGACTTTATTACATATATAATTAATTTGTTTTTTTTACTTTTAAATAAAAATGTATCATTTATTTTAAATTAAATAATTTGAATGTTTAGTTACCTAGCTTTATTGTATAATTTATGAATTACTCAAATGTTTGCCATCTTATTTCTTATTTTTATGTTTGCGTTACTTTTCTATCTTTCTTGTAATTTACGAAGTAATAATTAACTTTTACCTCATTAATTTTGACATTATGTAATTAGAATATGTAGTAACCTTGATTTATATGATGAATTATTTTTATGAATACATTTTTTAAAATTATTTAATGTTAATTTTATTCAAAGTAAGCTTGATTTTGATTTCATTGCATTTTTATATATATAATTTTTTTGCAATTATTTGATTACTTCCGTTTATATATATATATATATATATATATATATATATATATATATATATATATATATATATATATATATATATATATATATATATATATATATATATTTTTAGATGTTTAGTCATGATAGTGTAAATACCACTTCTGTATATTTAAATAGGCTCGTATTATGTCCTATTTTGATCTGTCCTGTCTTGTCTTGGTCCAGATGTGAACGAGTGCGATCTGAATCCTAACATCTGTCTGCACGGTGACTGTGAAAACACTAAAGGCTCCTTCATCTGTCACTGTCAGCTGGGTTACTTCGTCAAGAAGGGCTCCACCGGCTGCACAGGTAACCCCTGATTCCTCAAGAATCGAGTCAAATCAACCCCAAATGAAGACCAGCTTCTGTAAAGTGTCTGTTCTGTGTCAGATATCGACGAGTGTGAGGTGGGCGCTCATAACTGCGACATGCACGCGTCCTGCGTCAACGTCCCGGGGAGCTTCAAGTGCCGCTGCCGCGACGGCTGGGAGGGCGACGGGATCAAGTGCGTGGGTGAGTGACGATCCGCAGGGTAACGTTAACCTTAGAGTCCTGGATGTGGTTTGAGGCTGTTCTTGCGTCGCTGCAGATGTGGACGAGTGCGTGACGGAGGAACACAACTGTAACCCGAACGCTGAGTGCATGAACACGCCGGGGTCGTACCGCTGCGCCTGTAAGGAGGGGTTCAACGGCGACGGATTCTCCTGCTCCGGTATCACACAACACACCCAACATCTCACGTTCAATCGCCTTTGTTTTACCAAGTTACTGCATTTGTTTGTTTGTGTAACTCACTTTTAATTTGAACTTTTAAGTTAAATACAAAAACACACTAATCTTTACTTAGAAAGTAATCTGATCGTATACGAAACGAAAAATGTATGTTAATTCTATTTTTCTATTTTTAGTTTGTGTTGATTTATTTTTTTAAACTTTAAAGGAAATGGAATCTTTATTTTAAAAAAAAACTTTACTTAAAAAGTAATCTGAACGTAAACGTAACTGAATAAAATTTGACATTCGTTGTATTGTTCAGAAATCTATTTTATCTTTTTGTGTTTGCGCTTATTTTTTTTAATTTTTTATTATTTTTATTGTCCTAACTTAAAATGAAATAAAAAAAATGATCTTTACTTAAAATGTAACCTTATAAAGTAATATTTCCTTAATCTTAAAATTTTTATTACTTTCTATATTTCTATTTTGTTAATTTTCCATATCTTCGATGTTATATATATATATATATATTAGTGGTGTCAAACGATTAATTGCGATTAATCGCATCCAAAATAAATGTTTTGTGCACATAATATACGTGTGTGTACCTACTGTGCATATTTATTATGCATATATAAAGATACAGACATACAGCATATATTTAGAAAATATTTACATGTATATACATTAACATATTTATATTCATATAAATTATATCATATATAAATATATAAAATCTATAAATGTAACATTTATTTTAAATATATGCATGCATGTGTGTGTATTTATGTATACATAATAAATATACACAGTACACACACATATATTACGTAAACAAAAAAAAATGTATGTGATTAATTGCGATTAATCGTTTGACAGCACTATAATAAATATATAGCTTTTTTTTACATTTCACTTTTCTTTTCTTTCTTTGCTACAGACTCTGGTCCTAAGTTTGTTTGTCCAGCCTCTGTTTCTGCTATGAAACTTGTCATAAACGGCAGGATTGTTTATTGGTTTGTGTGTTTGTGTGCAGACATGGACGAGTGCGCTGATAACGTGAATCTGTGTGAGAACGGTCAGTGTCTGAACGCGCCGGGAGGATACCGCTGCGAGTGTGAGATGGGCTTCACCCCGACGGAAGACAGCAAGGCCTGCCAGGGTAAACACACACACACACACACACACACACACACACACACTCTTACAGTAACACACACACTCACTCGATCCTCTATGTGTGTGTCGACCGGCAGACATCGACGAGTGTAACTTCCAGAACATCTGTGTGTTCGGATCGTGTCAGAATCTGCCGGGAATGTTTCGCTGCATCTGCGACTACGGCTACGAGCTGGACCGCAGCGGAGGAAACTGCACAGGTGAGACTCACACACACACACACACACACACACACACACACACACACACACACACACACTCATACTCACACACACACACGAATCACTGCATCATGGAGATCTCAAGTCTGTGTTTATTTCAGCAAATGCAGACAAAAGACGCACTAAATGTGAGGGTAGCCTAATCATTTTATAATTTTTTTGTAGTTTACTTTCAAATAATAAATAATTAAAGCTTAATTTAATCATTTTATATTCAAAATGTATTTATTTCAATTTAATAAAATACAAATATTTACATTTGAAATCAAATACATATTTTTCCTTCATTTATTTGACAAGAGTTTGTGTGTAATTTACTTTTGATTAACTTATTATTTGTAGATTAATATTTGAATGAAATATATTACATTTATATCAAGTTAGATTCATTGTCTTAATTTTAAATTGACTGAATTTTCTTGTTTGGTAACATTGATTTATTTAATTAACATTTTATTTGTTGATGTGATGTATTGTTTATTTTAATAATAATAACAATAATAATAAAAATTAACTTTTGCTTAAATGTATATTAAAATTAAAATTACTTATAATACATTTATTTGTCAGTGTATTTTACTTTTGGTGAAATAATAAAAATAACGTTTTTATTTTATTTACATTTTGTATTTTACATTTATTTAATTTCAGCAAACATCAACAAAAGAGCCACAATTTTGAGCGTCATAGACTTAAATCACTTTTATTTTCAAATAAATTTTATTTGTTTAATTTTACTTTAGATAATTGAATGCAATACATTTAAATTGTAATGAATCAATTTGACATTTAATCTTAATGTTTAGTAACTATTTTAATGAACCATATTGTGTAATTTTAGTTGAAATAAAATAATTTTAACGAAATAATTGTCTTACATTTATATCAGTATTTTAATTTATATTTCAATCCATAATAAAATTGCGAAATTATTTTGTATTTAATTGTATAATTGCTTATTTATGGAATTTCAATGTTAAGCAACTTATTAATGTTATTGTTTGTTTTGCATTTAGTTGTGTAATTTAGTTTTAATAAAGTACTAAAACAAACGAATTAATTACATTTATTAAACGTATTTATTTTTGGACCATGTGTCGTTTCTCACTTTCGTCTCTCTTTGTCAGACATTAACGAGTGTTTCGACCCTGTGAACTGCATCAACGGCGTGTGTGTGAATCTGCCCGGCAGCTACCAGTGCAACTGTCCTCCAGACTTCGAGCTCAACCCGTCGGGCGTGGGCTGCGTCGGTACTGAAACCGTCCAACTTGAATCTTCCACATTCATCACCATCACTGTAAACGTAATGCATCTAGTCTCTGTTCTCTGTCAGACACGCGCGTGGGGAACTGCTTCCTGGACACGCTGGACCGCGGCGACGGGGGCATCTCGTGCAGCGCTGAGATCGGGGTGGGCGTGACCCGAGCGTCCTGCTGCTGCTCGCTGGGCGGAGCCTGGGGAAACCCCTGCGAACTCTGCCCACCCATCAACTCCTGTATGAACAACACTACCTCAATACTGACCTCTAGCAGTACAAACATATCACTCCTCTCAGTGGCATGTAATGAATCTGGAAAGCATGGTGGAAGATAGCTAATATAACGATTATATAGAGATATGCATATCATATATAACGAATATGCTGAAATGTTATTAAATGGGACTTTGGAGCACAAATATAGTTGCTATTTGTAACAATAACTAACAATACATCATGTGGGTCAAAATTATCCATTTTTCTTATGCCAAAAAATCATTAGGATATTAAGTAAATATCATGTTCCATGAAATGTAATTTGTAAATATCCTATTGTAAATGTATAAAACTTCTAGTAATATACATTGCTATGAACTTCATTTGAACAACTTTAAAAGCGATTTTCTCAATATTTAGATTTTTCTCAGATTCCAGATTTTCAAATAGATCACATATTGTTCTATCCTATCCTAATCCCTTTTTTATTTTTATTTAAGTTTGAGACCGATATATTGGTAAATATTTAGCTATTTTCCTATCAGCTTTTGCAATCTTTATGAATATATACAATTATTATTATTATTTCCACTTCAGTCTTATTTTAGTTTCTTGTAAAGTGCGACAAAAACACAATAAAGAGACCGATATATCTGTAAATATTTAGCTATTTTCCTATCAGTTGATGCATTTTTAAGAATATATACAATTATTATTATTATTTCCACTTCAGTCTTATTTTAGTTTCTTGTAAAGTGCGACAAAAACACAATTAAGAGACCGATATATCAGTAAATATTTAGCTATTTTCCAATCAGACAATAAATTAAGGATATATAAAATATTATTCTTTTTTAATTACCGCTTATTTGAATCTTATCTTAGATTTTTGTAACAAAATTACAAGTAGGAGACCGATATATCGGTAAATATTTAGCTATTTTCCCATCAGCCGATACCTCTGCTGTAATAAAACTAAAACCTAAAGCATGAATTCCCACAATTTTTGTCTCATTTACTGTCATTTAATAGTAATGTGTATATATATATATATATATATATATCATCATTATAACAGCTGTTGCTCACTCTGCTCCCTAAATATCCCTACAAGCATCAGCCAATTAAAAACAGTCGTAATCACCACTTAGTCATTCTGCCATGAGGACAGACTGATTGTATTCATGATGAACTGTTTATCTCCTCACAGCCGAGTACAAAACTCTGTGTCCCGGAGGAGAGGGTTTCCGGCCAAATCCCATCACCGTCATCCTGGAGGGTAAGAGCGGATCAACACCACAACGCCTGTGGTCTGTGAGTCTAATGGCGCCTACATTAATAATCTCTCTGTCTCGCTCACAGATATCGATGAGTGCCAGGAGCTGCCTGGTCTGTGTCAAGGGGGAAACTGTGTCAACACATTCGGCAGCTTCCAGTGCGAGTGTCCTGCCGGATACTACCTCAACGAGGAGACGCGCATCTGCGAAGGTCCGGCCGACAATCTAATTAATCAAATTAATTTATTAGATTAATTATTATTTACACATTATGTTTTTGATTTACTTTTAATTAAATATAACATTGAAATATGAGTATAAAAATAATTGACCTTTGATTTAACAACTTAATATTTATATTAAATATAATGATTTTCTATATTTTTTTTAATCAAATTAACATTTATCGAATTTTAATGTTAAGTAACCTTGATTATTTTAGGAATGTATTTAAATCTATATTAAATCTTTTTTTTTCTTATTTAAATCAAATTTATTTTTAATTATCATTTACTTCATTTAAATAATTAAATATTAATTACAAAATATATTTAAAAAAATATTTAAATATTATAATAATTAATTTAATTAAATGTACATTTAATGAATTATTTTAATAATTCATTATTGTAGGATTTTAATTAATAATACTTTCAATTAAATGTTTATACTGAAGTTAAATATTAATATTTTAAGCATTAAATGAACTTTTAACTACTTTTTTGTTTAGTAAACTATTTTAGGAATAAACAATTAAATTAATATTTCAATAATTTTTATTGACTTATCTAAAAAATTGAATTACTTTGTGTCATTTTAAATAAATAAAATCTTAAGTTTTATTTACACATTTTAACTTTTTTAATTAATTTGACATTTTTAAATGTTTGTAATTGTAATAAAGACATGCAGATTTCTGCAAACATCTATAAAAGTAGCAATGAGACAGAAAGAGTTGGAGTGGATCGAGTGTCTGAATGCTGATATATTTTCTTATGGATTCTCTCAGATATTGATGAATGTACAGCGCACATCGGCATCTGCGGTCCGGGAACCTGCTACAACACACTGGGAAACTACACCTGCGTCTGTCCGCCCGAGTACATGCAGGTGAACGGAGGAAACAACTGCATGGGTAAGAGCCGCTCGGCAAGCGTTTAGGACTGAATCACAGCTTCCTGAGCTCATCCGTGTTTCTGTTTCACAGATATGAGAAAGAGCGTGTGCTACCGCAACTTCAACGACACATGCGAGAACGAGCTCTCCTTCAACATGACCAAGAAGATGTGCTGCTGCTCCTATAACGTGGGCAAAGCCTGGAACAGACCCTGCGAGGCCTGTCCCACGCCGGCCACGTGTGAGTGTGGGAGAACCAGGACTAAATACATAATGAAAGTGAATGCCAATGGCACAGGAAATACAGACATTATTACTGTGCATTGCTTTGCACAAAATAAAATGTAACAAATAAATTATATAAAACAAAATGCATTGCATAAAATAAAACAAATACATATAGAAAATAACCAATATTAATATAAATAATTTAATTTAGTTGGACATTGGTTCCTGATGGTGTGGTATTCAAACTTACCCTCCATTTTCATTGCTAAGCTTTGATTCAAATAAAAAATGAGGTGCATTGCATAACATTAAAAAAATATGAATTGATGAATATATGAAAATATACAAATTTAAAATTATTATTAATCAGTGAAATTATTTTGGTGGGTCATATAAACTATAAAAAAATAAATAAACAAATATTAATAATTTAAGACATTTTTGGCATTGAAATATCTAGCTTTGCATAACAAAATTAAAGTAAAACTAATGTATATAAATATTTAAGTGGCTATTATTTGGGTCTTGTTTTTCTGAGGCTGTGGCATTAAATTCAGTCTCTGCACAGATTATATTCTCACTGATGTGTGTTTATTTTGTGTCTCCTGCAGCCGAGTATCAGCTGCTGTGTGGAAATCAGGCTCCCGGTTTCATCATCGACATTCACACTGGAAAACCCATCGGTGAGTCGCCTGAAACATCTCACTTTATAAACATAAGCTCTGCGTCAGCACTTTCAAACAAACGGCTCGTTATATTCCCCCCAGATATCGACGAGTGCCGTGAGATCACGGGAATCTGCATGAACGGTGTCTGCATCAACCAGATCGGCAGTTTCCGCTGCGAGTGTCCGATGGGCTTTAGCTACAACAACATCCTGCTCATCTGCGAAGGTACCGACGCACCAATGCCTCTGTGCTGAAGATCGCTGTCGTGTTTCTTGACTTACTCCATCTGTTTGCCACAGATATCGATGAGTGCAATAGCGGCGACAATCTGTGCCAGCGAAACGCCAACTGCATCAACATCCCCGGCAGCTACCGCTGCGAGTGTTCGGCCGGATTCAAGCTGTCGCCCAGCGGAGCCTGCCTCGGTGAGTTTCACGGCATCCACCACTGTTTAGCACATTTACTAAATAAAATACGATTACATGTGTAATAAAATAACAATTATTTAACCAGTCTTTAGATGGGTTCGGTTTCAAATTCAGTCAAGAATAAAACAAAACAAAATAAATTAATTACGTAGGCATTAATTGCATATACAAAATAAATTAATTACGTAGGCATTAATTGCACGCATTTCTTTTTTGGTGCAAAACCACTTTCACGACTTTAGCAGACACAACATGTGCAGGTATAATGTTACAGAGTGTTTTTAACACTTAGTTAAAGTAGCCTGCCTTGTTGACTAAAAGATTTTCACAGTAAATCCACCCACCAACGTGTGATTTGGCTAGTCAACACTCAACCAACAATCAACCAGATCCAGTGGCACAGAATAATAATTTTGACGCGATCGACCCGTGTTCGAATCCGCCTTTTGGTGAACTTTTTTCTCCCTTTTCAAATTTCAAATCACATCAGAAATCTTTTTTTTTTTTCTATGAAAATGAAGAGTATACTCAAAAAGTTGAAAAGAAAGTACCGGCTAGCGTTAAGATAGGTGTAGGGAGAGGCTTTATTGTCCCAGTAAGGTTCATTTAATAATTTGCATTAGAAGTTCAATTTACAATGTACTACAATACTGAGGTGCAGGTGCATATAATTGACACTATTTGAAAAAAGTAGTAAAAGTTTAACATAGGGTAAATAGAATCTATAGTTATTTGCACTTAGTGTACATAGCATATATCGCTAAGAAAATGTGCTATTTTCACGTAGTGTACATAGCCTCTATTGCTATTTATATTTAGTGTATAGTAATGTTATTGCTATTTATGCAAACACAGTTTTATGTACTCATGAAGTGTAATTTCTGGCTGATTTTGTGGCTTTAATGTGTTGTGTCAGACCGTAACGAGTGTCAGGAGATCCCGAACGTGTGCAGCCACGGCGAGTGCATCGATACTCAGGGAAGTTTCCGCTGTCTGTGTCACAACGGCTTCAAGACCACGCCGGACCTGACCATGTGCATGGGTGAGTGTCTGCGGCCACTCTTCAAGCGTCAGCTGCTCTGAACCACGTGTGATGGGCTGAATCTCACTGTCTCTGGCAGATATCGACGAGTGCGAGCGGCAGCCGTGTGGAAACGGCACCTGTAAAAACACCGTGGGCTCCTACAACTGCCTGTGCTTCCCTGGCTTCGAGCTGACGCACAACAACGACTGCATGGGTGAGAAAACAACTGCTCATAGAGCGACCATCATGTGACGGGAAACCTGTTAATAATATATTTCCATTTTGAAATATACCAATGCATTTAAAACTTTTTTGAATTAGATTTTAACCATATAATTTTAAATACATAATTAACTACTTAATATTGTAAAGTAATTTCTAAAACTATGTACATGTATGATATCCTAATGACATCAGAGGTGGTTTCTGTGTGTTCAGATATCGACGAGTGCAGCGTTCACGCCAGTCAGGTGTGCAGGAACGGCCAGTGCATCAACAGCTTGGGCTCCTTCAGGTGTCTGTGTCTGGACGGATATAACCTGACGCCAGACGGCAAGAACTGCGTCGGTGAGACTCTTACTGTACAGATAGTCATCAGAGACACCTCTCTGACATCCATACCATTGATCTCCAGGGAAAACTCTGAAAAACTATTTCAGCAACGCATCTTGTGTAATGCATTGACAAGACCGCCTTGTCCACACTAATATGTTTTCATTTGAAAACGCATTTTTTTTCTCTCTGTTTTGGCCTTCCGTCCACTCTGAGATGGTGTTTTTAGTCCAGGAAACACTCTCCAAAGTGGATAAATTTGAAAACGCTGTTTTCGTGTTTTAGTGTGGACTGTGAAAACTGAGGCTTTTGAAAACGATGACGATAAATTAAATATATAATTAATTTCTTTAAATATTGGAATTTTACAATTGAATTAGATGAAATATGGTGATTCATCTATTTTGTAATTAGCAAAAATGGTAAAATATTTGCTTTATAAATACTAACTTTAAATATTGATATTTTGCAAATGAATTAGATGTAGGGGTGTTTTATCAGTTTTTTATCAAATTATATTTATTAAAGATTTTATATTAAAAGTTTTTCACTTTTTTATATTTTATATAATGTACAGTTATAATGTATATATATTATCTTTTATTATATATATATATATATATATATATATATATATATATACAAATTTAACCACATTTTTTTTTGTATAATTAAAAACTCATCAACTTGCTATAAAAGCTGCTGTTTTAGTAACTGAAAGACTTTTTCCGACAGTAGTTTAGTTTCTCTGATCATCATGTATGTGTGTTGTGTTGTGTTGTGCAGGACTGTTATGTAATAATGTGAGTGTTTGTGCGTGTCAGATATTAATGAGTGCGTGACGCTGCCGGGGGCCTGTCAGCCGGGGACCTGTCAGAATCTGGACGGCTCGTTCCGCTGCATCTGTCCGATCGGGTACGAGGTGCAGAACGACAAGTGTGTGGGTAAGAGCTTCAGTCTCACACACACACACACACACACACACATACCTGTGAGCCGTGCTGACCCATCCCGTCCTGCACAGATATCAACGAGTGCAACGTGGAGCCCAACATCTGTCAGTTCGGCACGTGTAAAAACACTCCGGGCAGCTTCCAGTGCCTCTGTCAGCCCGGGTTCGTGCTGTCCGACAACGGCCGCCGCTGCTTCGGTGAGAACACATTTCATCACATCAATCCGCTTTTATTATCAATTAAAGCAATGAGCCCCAAGAAGCTGTGGTTTACAGTGAATTAGTAGTTTACAGCCCCTGAGCTGTTATTAATTCACTGTAGACCACGGCTTCACTTGGGTTATTGCTTTTAGAAAACGGTTATTCCATAGACGTAGTAAGGTTTCACAGAGTAAACCATATAAATAAAAACAGAATTCTTCCACCAAACAATGTAGTTCCTCAGAATCAGTTGTGGTTCCAATAAAGTGGTTGCCGAGCAACACAAGAACACTGACGTAAACAAAGGCGTGTGTTTGTAGAGTAATTAACAACAGCTTGGAACACGGCTCAACCAATCAGAATCAAGGACCGGAACTCTCCGTTTTATAAAAATTTTTTTATCATGCTGCTGTTTGTAACGATTATTTTTATTACTTTAGGGGAACTACTGTGGTTTTGTGAATTAATGAATCAAATATAAAATGTTCCTAGTTATTCATTTATTTAAATATTGATATTTTGCAATTGTTCTTTACATTAAAAAAAATAATTAATTATTATAATTTAAATGCAACAAACCATTTAATATTTTAATAAAGTCTGTTTCATTTAATGAATAAATCAGTCACTCTGAAGCGAGGTATATGGCTGTATTTAGCAGCTCTGTGTGTTTTCCTCACATGAATGTGTGTTTTTGTGATCAGACACGCGCGAGAGCTTCTGCTTCACGCGGTTTGAAGCGGGAAAATGCTCCGTCCCCAAACCACTCAACACCACCAAAGCCAAGTGCTGCTGCAGCCTGCTGCCGGGCGAGGGATGGGGCGACCCCTGCGAACTGTGTCCGCGCGAGACCGAGGGTAACTGAACACAACTGCTTTGTGTCATTAATACATCATTCTCATCATTACAGAGACAGTTCTGTTATTTTAATCATTTAATTCAACAAAAAAGTAAATTAAGTTAGTATAGGTAAGTTAGTATAAGACAGTCATCTAATATGTTAATAAATAGTCCTACATTTAAAAAATAATAATATTATTTGATCATTTAAATAAACAAAAAAACGTACAAATTTTACTAAATGAAATAATTTAATGTTTTATATAATTATTAAATAGATGTAATTTTAATCAATTTATTTTATTTTTGATCATTTAAAATTTGCAACTTTTTCATCATTTAATTTAACAAAAAAATAGTTTCATGATAATGTAACTAAATTAAATAATTTAGTAATGTTTTATTTAATTAATAAATGGTTATAATTTCGATACATTTTAGTCATTTTATGACTAAATTTCATTCTGATCACATATAATTTGTTATATTACTTGATCATTTAATTTAACAAAATAAAACTGTAGTTTCATGAAAATGTAAATAAATTAATTGAATAATGTTTTATATAATTAATATATCGTTCTAAGTTTAATACATTTATAATTTTAATTTTGTTCATTTAAAAAAAACATTTTTTATAATTTAAATTGTTCTCATATGTAACAATTAATAATAATTTCATTAAAAAAGCTTAATTAATAAAATATTAATTATATACATTTTTGTCATTTTAATATCGGTCATTTAATGGAACGGAAAAAGGGTAACTTAGCTATTTAGTATAAAAGAAATAGTTGTCCGTTTTATAAAATAAATAGTAATTTGGTAATTTTGACCATTTAATTGAACAAAAAGTGTTGGGTAATTTAATATGGTTTTCTATAAAAATTTCATTTCATTATCTAATAATTTTTTTTTTAATATTATTTAGATCGTAATATTTTAGTATGTCAAAGTAAATGTAATTTAATAATCACACGTATAAGAAATCAAACCCTTCATGTCTCCATATGCATTTTTAAATATCAGAGTAATTTTGTGGTGTTTTTCTCCCGCAGCTGCGTTCCACACGTTGTGTCCCTATGGTCACGAAGCTGTCCCACGGCCCGAGGGACGCGAGGGTGAGAAAACCGCTTAAACTCTGTCAACTAAAGCATGTTTCCTTTCCAAAATCCCCCTCCTAACATCTCATGTGTCTCCGCAGACATGAACGAGTGCGTAGAGAACCCGGGCATCTGCGGGAATGGCATGTGCATCAACACTGACGGCTCGTTCCGCTGCGAGTGTCCCTTCGGATACAACCTCGACTTCACCGGCGTCAACTGCGTGGGTGAGTTCACCAGAAAAATATGCAAACTCCTAAGCAAACTTCCGACTGGCTAACAGTGTCTCATTTAACCTTAATTCACTCTGTTCTCGCTCTTTTTGATCACTGCGGGAAGGTTATGGGTTCAATCCCTTAGTTTACAACATCATTAAAGTAAAGTATCAAGCAAATGATGGACTAGTTAGTCATGTGGGTTATTAACAGCACCGTTCTGATGGTCTGATGGTTGATTGGACAGATACGGACGAGTGCTCCATCGGAAACCCCTGTGGAAACGGCACGTGCTCAAACGTTCCTGGTGGCTTTGAGTGTTCCTGTCAGGAGGGATTCGAACCCGGACCCATGATGACCTGTGAAGGTACGGACAGGAGATAAGCTACACTGTATTTCACAATAAAACATTACAAAATGTTAGTCATACATATATTTTTATATAAAAAAATAATAATTATATATATATATATATATATATATATATATATATATATATATATATATATATATATATATATATATATATATATATAAACTACTATAATTATTTAACACAAAATTTATTAAATTTAATTATAGTTTATTAATTAAGCTCTTTTTATTTAATTATATATATATATATATATATATATATATATATATATATATATATATATATATATATATATTATTAATATATATATATACCATGTAAAATTCAATGTAATTTAATAAAGTGTGTTTTTATAATTAATACAAAATTAAATTTAAACTAAATTTTTCACAATTTTATAATATGGCTGTTTAATTTAATTAAAATATTGATGAATTTTATAAAAATGTTTCATATAATTATATGAATAATTTATATTTTTGATTTTAATATTTTATATGTATGTGTGTGTTTTCTTTAAATTTGTTTTCTTTAATTTATATATATAAAATACCAGATTTATTTACCAAAGAAGCATAATTGTAAGGATACATAATTTATAGTAGGGGTCAACCGATTATCGGCATTATCGGTGCCGATATTAAATGCTTTTATGGTTTTCGGTCATTTGCCTATAAAATAATTCATAAAAGCATTTTAAAAAGTTTTGTCAAGCCCCTGTTATTCTTAATTTGAATTTAGTTTAATTTTAATGGCAGACATATATATCGGTTATCAGTCAACTTATCTGTAATAATCAGTATCAGCCCTGAAAAACACATATGTGCACCTGGACCTAGTAAAGATCATGTTCCATGAAGATATTTTGTATATATTTCCTACTGTAAATATATCAAAACATAATTTTTTATTAGTAATATGCATTGCTAAGAACTTTATTTGGACAACTTTAAAAGACAATTTTCTCAATATTTTTTTTTACACTCTCAGATTCCAGATTTTTAAATAGTTGTATCTCTGCCAAATATGTTCTGGTCCTAATAAGCCATACATCTTATTTATTCAGCTTTCAGATGGTACATGAATCTCAATTTCGAAAAATTTAAATTTAAGGCTGGTTTTGTGGTCCAGGGTCACATATCGGTCAACCCCTAAATTATATTAGTTTTTGCATTTTTTTATATGCCTCTTAATAAAGTATTAATAAATTACATAATTATGCTTCTTAAGTGAATAAATTCTGTTTAAATGACCTAACACAGTTACACTTCAACAAATGATGCTTGCTTTGAGGTTGTTAAGATGTTTCTACTGGAAATAAACGTGTTTTTTAGTCACATACTACATTCATAAAGTGGCGGTTTTCTCTTAGGATCTGTGTGTTCATCTTTATTCTGTGTGTTCAGACATTAACGAGTGCGCGGTGAACCCGTTGCTCTGTGCTTTCCGCTGCGTCAACACCTTCGGCTCGTACGAGTGCATGTGTCCGACGGGATACGTGCTGCGCGACGACAACCGAATGTGCCGAGGTCTGTATGACGATCCACATCATCATTATACACACACAAACGGGAGTGCATATGATAATCATTAGTCCTCCCTCTCTCTTTGCAGACCAGGACGAGTGCGCAGAGGGGCTGGATGACTGCGACTCCAGAGGAATGGCCTGCAAAAACCAGATCGGTACCTTCATGTGCATCTGTCCTCCAGGCATGACGCGCCGGCCCGACGGAGAGGGGTGCATGGGTGAGAAACCAGCACGAGTGTGTGTGTGTGTGTAAGAGAGAGAGAGACTCACTCAAGCTCTAAAGAGAGAACGATGCCTGTGTGTCTTCATCAGAAAAATAGACAGTAATTCAAAAGAACAGACTCATGATTTTCAACTGGTGGACGAGAAAACTGGTGGAAAAGACCAGAATATTGCAGAAACTAATAGTGACTAATAATTTTGCATGAGCAAAAATATTTTCTTCAGAAAATGTCTAAATATATAGTAGTAATAATAATGCTTTAATATTTTGTTTAATTACTATAAAACAATAATATATATATTTGTTTAGTGATAATAATAATAACTTTAAATTTTATGCAGTATAAATATACATTTGTCTAATGTGACTGCAGTAACTATTGTACTTTGTCAAAAGTTTTACAAGGCTATTTGTAACATGCAGTTTTAATAAAATATTAAATTAGTATTATACAAATGTTTTTAAAAACATAAAGTTTGGCAAAATACAATAGCCACAAAATATACAAAACAAAAAACACAAAATATACAATAATATTATGTATTATATTATATTATATTTTTCTACATAGTCATAATACTATTTCAGCATTTTATGCAAATTGTTATCATAGTGTTTACTAGGTTAAATAAGTAATATTTATATAATACTAATATTTAATGTTACTTTATATCAATGTAAACTGGAATATTGAGAATGTAGTGATATCCTAGACAATGTAGTTGGACAAAATGATAAGTTTTTAACATGCATTTTGAATAATAATAATATTAATAACAATAATTAAAATTTAATGCAAAATAACCATAAGACAAATATTTTCATATTTATATTTTCTATATAATAATAATAATAAAAGTAATCTTGTATTTAATGCAATATTAATATAAAAGCCTTTAAAATAAAGAAGAAATATAATAAAAATAATTATTTATATTTTATATAATTACATAATAATAGGTCAAATTTGACCAATATTACACAATTAAAATCTGTAACATTTTTATTTGATATAACCTAAACCATTTTCTGTATTGCATACTGGATATCATTTAAATTTACACAAGTAAGTCACTTTTATACAGCAGGTGCTCATGGTGCTGTTGCCGTCTGTCTTGTTGCATAAGTCGTCTCAGATCATCTCTCTCTCTCTGGCAGATCTGAATGAGTGCCGCAGCAAGCCGGGGATCTGCAAGAACGGCCGCTGTATCAACACCGTGGGCAGCTACCGCTGTGAATGTAACGAGGGTTTCGAACCAAGCTCCACGGGCACGGAGTGCATTGGTAAGACCCAGCGTCCCCAATCAGAACATGGCTGAAAGAGCCAGCAGCCAATCAGAGAACATGGCTGAAAGAGCCAGCGGCTAATCAGAGAACACGGCTGAAAGAGCCAGCGGCCAATTAGAACACGGCTGAAAGAGCCAGCGGCCAATCAGAGAACATGGCTGAAAGAGCCAGCGGCTAATCAGAGAACACGGCTGAAAGAGCCAGCGGCCAATCAGAACACGGCTGAAAGAGCCAGCGGCCAATCAGAGAACATGGCTGAAAGAGCCAGCGGCTAATCAGAGAACACGGCTGAAAGAGCCAGCGGCCAATTAGAACACGGCTGAAAGAGCCAGCGGCCAATCAGAGAACATGGCTGAAAGAGCCAGCGGCTAATCAGAGAACATGGCTGAAAGAGCCAGCGGCCAATTAGAACACGGCTGAAAGAGCCAGCGGCTAATCAGAGAACATGGCTGAAAGAGCCAGCGGCTAATCAGAGAACACGGCTGAAAGAGCCAGCGGCTAATCAGAGAACACGGCTGAAAGAGCCAGCGGCCAATTAGAACACGGCTGAAAGAGCCAGCGGCCAATTAGAACACATCTGAAAGAGGCAGCGGCCAATCAGAATGTGTACACAGATCGCATGAAACCAAATGTTACAACTGAATCAAACCCCCAGTTTTCAATCATTTAATACAGGATTGCCGGTTTAATGAGAATAATTGTGTCTAACTGGCCTGTACTGTTGTCAGATAACAGGAAGGGCTTCTGCTTCACGGAGGTCCTGCAGACGATGTGCCAGCAGTCGTCCACTAACAGAAACACCGTCACCAAGTCGGAGTGCTGCTGTAACGCCGGCCGCGGCTGGGGCTCGCTCTGTGAACTCTGCCCTCTGCCCGGCACCATCCAGTACAAGAAGATGTGTCCGCTCGGACCCGGATACACCACCGACGGCAGAGGTAAGAAATCTCAGCTCTTCTGAGTCACTGTGGAGAGATTTCATTGAGCGACAGTCTCTATGATAAAATCAACATTAGCTTCTTTTAGACCAGTGCAGTTATTTTATGTACATTCAAATATCTATACAATTTATAGGATTTATATATATATATATGAAGTGAAGTGAAGTGAAGTGACATTCAGCCAAGTATGGTGACCCATACTCAGAATTTGTGCTCTGCATTTAACCCATCTGAAATGCACACACACACTGTGAGCACACACCCGGAGCAGTGGGTATATATATATATATATATATATATATATATATATATATATATATATATATATATATATATATATATATATATAACATATAAATTAAGAAAATGTGTGTTACTTTTCATATTTGTTTATACTTATGTATATTTACACTAATGGATATTTTAAAACAATTTTACTGGAATAAATTGTTATTATAATTCCTTTTGGACAAATGATCAAATATCTTTTTTATTTTTCTTTGTGATTTATGATTAAGTGTTTGGGCTATTTCAATATATTTGAAATATTTGTATATTCATATTTCATAAACATTTCAAATTATTTTTTTTAAATACATTTGATTATATTAAGTGTAAATAATCTGGATATATATATATATATATAAATGAATTCAGAAATATGTATTTTTATGTCGATAATTATAAATGTTTACATCAATGCATTTTTTTTTATTATAGTTAATTATTTATCATTCTAATAATTTTTGGCAAAAATATTGGATTGTGGATATTTACTGGGAAATATTTAAAAATACATTTTAATATATTCATGTTCTCATCAATATTTCAAATAAGTTTATGGATATTTGAAATGTATTTAATAAATATATACATTTATAAAATATCCATGCATTTTTAAATTTAGAATTATGAATGGTTTACATTAATGCATTTTTAAAATAATATTTTAGTGAATTATTCGGCACTGTAATAAATTATACAAAAAGCACATCCATTTCTTTGCTTTGGAAGTGGATATTTATTTACCAGTAATGTACATGTGAAATATATATATATATATATATATATATATATATATATATAAACAATATTTAATTTATCATTATTAGTATTATATTAACATTAGTACTGTTTTTTAATAAGTGCTAAATATGTTTAGTTAGAAGTACTTTATTAAAATTCAGGCATTTCTTTTAGATGTAATATGCATATTTAGATGCATTTTTTTTTTTACCATATCTACCATGTTTTTGCAGACATTAACGAGTGTGAGGTGATGCCTAACCTGTGTAAGAACGGCCAGTGCATCAACAGCGTCGGCTCTTTCCGCTGCCATTGCAACGTGGGTTACACCAATGACTTCACTGGCACTTCCTGTGTCGGTACGTTCTCCTCGCTCACCATAACCCTCATTTAAGACAACAAAGTGTGGTACGGTTCAAAAAGCCTGTTTTTGATCCAATACTTGATGCTTTTCAATTAGATATGGACGAGTGCTCTCAGTCGCCCAAGCCGTGCAATTTCCTGTGCAAAAACACTGAAGGCAGTTACCTGTGCTCATGTCCCAGAGGATATATCCTACAGCCTGATGGGAAGACCTGCAAAGGTTAGCTCATAATCAAAGCGTATATTTGTCCTTGATGCAATAAAATATGCTCATAGCAATAATCAGTCCCAATGTGTGTGCTAAAATGAAAAACGGCTTATTTCATCCCAGATTTGGATGAGTGCTCAACCAAGCAGCACAACTGTCAGTTCCTGTGTGTCAACACGATCGGTGGCTTCACCTGTAAATGCCCCTCGGGCTTCATGCAGCACCAGACGGCATGCATAGGTGAGGGATATGAACTCAAACCACCCGCTAACATGCCTAGCCCAGAATCTAAATAATTGAGCAGGTCATTTGGAGCTAAAATTGCCTCCATGCTTCATCTCGTAGACAACAACGAATGCAGCAATCAGCCGAACGTATGTGGCTCCCGCGCCTCCTGCCTTAACACCCCCGGAAGCTTCAACTGCGAATGTCAGAAGGGCTTCTCTCTGGATGCCACCGGACTCAACTGTGACGGTAGGTTTTAAATTTTAGGCCCATTAGAAATATTTTTGCACTAAGCACCAATGCAAACATCACTTGTTAAAAGCTGTCATATGCTTTTGTTGAAACCATCTATTCAGTGCATAATCATGTGTAACAGCAGAATTTTTGGTGGAAAACTACATTACCCATGATGCTTTACAGACAATTCCACCAATCAGAGAGTTGTGGTGCTAAAATTGTGCCTATATCACTTGCGCACTCCCACAAAGCACCATAAAGGACATAATCAAGCCGCTCTCAAATTACTTAAATTAGTGCTGTCAAAATGCGTTAACCCAAGCGATACATTTTTTCCTGTTTAATACGTTAAAATATTTAATGCAATTAAGGCAGGGCCTTAAACGTATTTGATTTTTTCTTGAAAACAAATCTCTTTACACCTCTTTACGACCACATCAAATGGGAGACTTTCCCAAATGCACACTACAACTTTAAATTTAGAAAAAATATGCGATTAATTAGTACAAATGTTTTTACGTCTATACAAATTTTACTGTCTTTAAGTTCTAGCTAAACTTTTTACGCGTTCTGCTCCATCTCGCACACGGCCGTTTCAATGTGGCTTTCAAAGCATATTCAGCACATAGCACCTTGTGGACTCGTTCTGTCTCAACACTCACCTCATGCCAGCGCTGTTGTACGTAGATGTCAGTGGACCATTCTGATTATAAAAATTGCATCACACGGACAGTGTGCGGACCATCACGGATCATGACCGGCCGAAGTACACTTGGGCTTTAGACTGTCATTTGCAATACTTCTTGGAATTGTTTGGTTTGGTTCATCGCATATAATGCTTTAACAAAGCATTTTTTCAAAATCCCAATAGGAAAATTGATTGAAAAGAAAGTACTTAAGGAACCAACACCACTTAGAAGGTGGACGGACAAGATTAGAATCACATGCTAACCTGATTTTGGTTTCTGACAGACGTTGATGAATGTGGTGGAAACCACCGGTGCCAACATGGCTGCCAGAACATGTTGGGAGGCTTTCGTTGCGGATGTCCGCAGGGTTACGTTCAGCACTACCAGTGGAATCAGTGTGTGGGTGAGTATTTCTGCGCAGATGAATAGCGATTCTCAGTTGCACAGTTGTTCTAATTTCTGCGTCTTCCATTCACCCAGACGAGAATGAATGTGCCGGGAACCAAGTCTGTGGGTCTGCATCTTGCTATAACACTCTGGGCAGCTATAAGTGCATGTGCCCATCAGGTTTCGACTTTGAGCTCTCTGCTGGCGGATGCCAGGATGTTAACGAATGTGCGCTGAACAATAACCCCTGCAGCTATGGCTGCTCCAACACAGATGGTGGATACTTGTGCGGATGTCCCGGGGGCTTCTTCAGAGCAGGACAAGGGTGAGTAATTAAGGCTAGCCTGCTCATTTTTGTGTATGCCACAAGTGTGCATTCCTGCTCGACAACTTTCTTTCAGAGTTCAGCCCCACCTTTCTACAATGCACCCAACTTGGATGCTTCTAGTAATCCAGAAGAGCTTTACTAGCTAGTTCAAGGGATAAAGTCTAAGAAGGTGGCCCTTCAGTAGCAGGACTGGATACCCAAATAGTTTGAACATACTGTACACTATATAGTAGGGAGGTCAACTCTGGTCTTGGAAGGCCACTGTCCTGCAGGGTTTAGCTTTAGCCCCAAGTATCGCAAACCCAGGTTACAAAGGTCTTCAGGATTAGCGCTAGAATCCACAGGAGTCTCCATCCAACCCTGCTCCTGGAGAACTACCATACTTCAAAGTTCAGTTACATCCTGTGTCAACCACACCGAAGGTTGCTTGGTAATTACAGACAGGTGTGTTGGAGCAGCATTGGAACTGAAGTTTGCAAGGACGGTCTCTCCAGGAGCAGAGTAGATCCCTGCTCTATAGGTTGTTGGGCCTCCAGAACAAGAATTTGGAAATCACTTCCCTGAACTGTATAAGTGCAAAGAATGCATTAATGTTTCACCATTTTTCATTTCTAGGCACTGCATCACAGGAGCGGGCTTCCAGGGTCAGTTTGGCTCAGAGGGAGTGGATGACGAAGACTCATTGTCACCAGAGGCCTGCTATGAATGCAAGATCAATGGTGACCTTGGAAAGAAAGGTCGCCATAGGCGTAATTCTGACGCTAATGAGCTCAAGGTACTTTTGAGTACTGTCCATCTCTCTTTAGATGTCTTGTTGTCAATATAGCCAAAGTGCTAAGACTGAAAGGGTGTAAGACTTAAATCTTTCAGATGCTTCTTCTAAGGTTTCCAACTCTTCTGTCCTTCCCTCAGGAGACGGTGAGCTTAGCCAGCATGGATGTCCAGACCGCTATCCCCATGAACCTCAGTCTGGCACAGCTGCAAAACAAGGAACCCCTACTTGAGTTGCTTCCAGCCCTGGAGCCGCTTGAGCACCATGTGCGCTATGTCATAACGCATGGAAACCAAGGTGACCACTTCCGCATCCTGGAGCGTCGCGATGGGAAGAGCGTTCTGCGGCTGGGTCGAAAGCCACCCCCTCCAGGTTTGTACCGCTTGGAGATTGCCAGCTTGCGTCTGTTCGGTCCGCGCAAACTTCATCAAATGGAGGACCAACATGACAGCTACTACTTGCTGGGCGAGATTGGCGATGCACTGCGCATCAAGCTGCACATCCACCTGCACTGAGACTGACCCTTGACCACGTGCCCTTCACTGCAGGGCGTAGGCTCTGCAAGACTGTCAATTTACCGCCATGTTTTGGGTTCGTTTTTTTTTTTGCCATCCTTTCATGTCAGCTCCTACCGACTCCACCAGGTTCGGTGGAATATGTACATATACCACCACAAATTAGCAGGAGTGCGTTAGCACTAGCTTTAGCACCCACTTTTACCAGAGGGACAATCAGAAAAATCAGTCGTAAAGACAATTTAATTTTAGTATGGCTATTACAGTTGTAAACTGTCAAAATTATCATGAAATGACATTTCAGTCTTTAGTGCACATAAAAACGTTGCATTATAGATGAAGAAAAATATAAAGACTGTTCACTCACCTCGATATCTCAGTATAAACTGGGGTAAAAAGTTTATTCCATTCAGTATTTAGTCATTCATCAAGTATTGTACTGTCTTTAAAACTAAACACAAAAAAGGTCACACTGCAGCAATTTTTCAGGTTTAAACATGAGTCAAAACATGAGTTTCAAACTGCTTATGGTTCTCGAAACTTTTTACGAGTCTTTTTACACAATATTTCTGGGACATTCTGGAGTGTTTGCATGAGCTGCCACATCGCATTACCTCATTTTACACACATGCACGAGAACACACACAAATATATGTACCGAAGTTAGGACAGGAGTGGTGCTCAATTTGCACTGGGCCTCCTCTGCGTAATTTAATCAGGGAAAAATCATTCCAAAAATGGCTGCGACTGTCTAAAGGGTTTTCGAATATGCATGTTATGTTGCACAAACTTGGCATTCACATTTGAAGCATTTTCTTCTCCATACTTGTGTGCTCTTGTTGGTGTATTTGACAAAGACCTGCTTGGCAAACAGAGCACATACGAATGGAGAACTGGCAGCCTGCTGGGTAAACCAACTAGAGGCCATTTTTGATTGCAGCTGGAGATGTGCAGTCTCAATTGTACATAAGGATTGTTTGGCAAGCCGTCCTCCTAAACACTCCAGATACGGACACGCAAACACACATTTTCAACTTTCAAGTGTAGTAACGATTACTAGGTGACCCTCGTTTCTTAGTTTCACAGTAACCGCGAAACAAACAAGGTGCTAAGATTCCAACGTACGCTGTACTACGAACTGATTTGTGGATCGCTAACGTGACATTTTTCAAAAGGTCTTTTGTGTTTTATTTTATTTCATGTGTGATTGTCTTTTGTACTGTCTCAATGCTGAAAAATCATTACCATCAAAGCTTGTTGAAAATTGTAATTGTATATTTTAAAGTGAAATGTAGTTTTTGTTTGTATTTCTTCTTCTTTTGTATTCTCAAGCATCAAGACTGCCAAACCAAATATTTACTTGTACACATTAGATAAATAGCCTTTAAGAGCTGTTGACTTTGTTTTTCCTCTGAATACTGACAATTAATGATCACGGCGTACTTAATTTACTGTCACTGAGCACTACGTGACGTACATCACTGTTTACATGAGCTTGTCCATTGATCATCTAAATTAATAATACTGTAGTTTATTGCAACGACCAGCAATATTGGACTGTTTTCAAAGGCTGTAAACAAAGTGATTTTGGTGCTAGAATGACAAAACTGTTTCTTGAACATCACAGTAACTGCACTGTACGACAGCCTGAGCTATATTTATGCATAATCATTTGTCTAACTTGGGAACTTTGTATACTTTCATATCTTTTGTTTTTGTTGATGCCACTACATGTAAAAGAGCGAATGTGCGTGACTGTACTGTATGTCAAAAAATCAGCAGCAAACTTGAAATAGTCATCAAGCTAGTGTTGGGTTACGAACTACAGACCAAAGAAAGTGGACCGGGTCGCTCAGGATGTCATCCCATACCATAAATCCCAGAGGTGCATTGATTAGGGCATCTGTATGAATTCCTTTGAGCCATAAACATGCATGACGGAGAAACCTGAGCACCCCGTTCACTGCTAATGAGTAATTCCAAATGCATTGTTTTTAAACCATTTTTGATCCATCTGTTAGATCGGAGTGATCCGCACAATGTTTGTGAACATCTGTACGAAACAACAAATGGCAATAAAACAACATGGGTTATATTTTTAAACCTTTGTCTTTCTGTTCTCTTTGTGCAAAAGGCTATTTTTAGCCATGCTAAAGAGATCTAGCGAGCGTATCCAAGTGGAAATGGCTTATTGATCTCAGAAGGGTGGCCACTTCGTCTGGAAGATTTTGGAAGGCTTAAGTGAATAAACCCAGTTTTATTTCAGACAAAAGGGAATTAGGAAAATATCCAAACTACTTACAAAACTCACAAAGCAAACGCAAGCTCCAATGTTTCTTGGCATATCACCATTCTTTGCACATCCGTCCAAATGAGAGCTGCAAATTCAAGACGACACATTAGCAAAAAGGGAACTCCAAATCGGAGCGGGGATATAAAAATATATCTTTCGGACGATTCTAAACCTTTCTTCGATCACAACCGTTTCAGAGAGCTCGGTACATCAGCAAACAGACAACCAATGACAGGAACAACCTTCAATATATGAGAACATATGGCTTATATATATATATACACATAGTCAAAAGTACAAGAAACAGCAATAATAATACAAGGACAGAAGTTCAGAAATCTTAAAGGGATTTTTGCTCCAAATCCAGAACATCCTCAGAAACGTATAAAGTTTAGAACGGGTCTGTCGAAGGCAGCAGGTATGTCGGACATACTCTGACTTTCCAATACTGAAGTTTTCCTTAAAGATGTATTTTGTGCAAATTTACCATGCTAAATAGACAAAATCAAATGGAGTATGCCATAATCATGGTAGAAGGCTTATTTAATTTTACACCAATGAAAACGAGGCAATGAGGGCAGCAATGACTAAGCAGGAACAAAGTGTAAATTGCTTTGGAAACCAAGTTAAATCCAAAGCAACAATTGAATGAAATTTCAGTGATCTTTACAGTGTAAATTGTATATAAACCATTTGTTGAATTCAACGCAACAATTAACAGAAATTGACATTTTAATGACACTTAAGTGATCTGTGTAAACTTAGCGAAAACCATTTGCTGAATTCACTGAAACAATTAACGTGTTTTTCTCACTACTCCCTGATGTGTGCGTGCACTTGGATTGGTTAAATGCAGAGCACAAATTCCAAGTATGGGACACCATTCTTGGCAACACGTGCTTTCCTTTCCTTTCTTTTCCTTTTAAATCAGTTTACAGCAACAATTGACATAGCCACATTTTCAGTTGCATTAAATTAAATATGCCATCTACATGAGTCCATTGAAGGGTTTCATCATGTCTTTTACAATTAAGATTCATCTACAGTAACAAAGTATGTACAGTAGCTGAAGGGTAGTAACGGTTCACAGTTAGCATTGTGTTGGGCACCTTGAACCGTTGACTTCATGTGTTTGTTCGTTGTAGACCTTGTAGACCGTCCTGAGGAAGTAGCTACAGCGGAAGAAATGGACGACCCTGTTAATTCGGTTAAGTTTTCGCCCAAAGTGTATTTCAAGGTACTGTATACATGGCACGTGCATTCCCTGGGAATCAAACCCATGATGGTTTAAGCGCAATTAGCTACAGGCTTGGAGTCATGCCACAGGTTGGGGTAAGGCAGGTGGTGTGTCAAGGTCACATGACTACACCAGGGCGTAATCAAACTGGCCCCGCTCGAAGCCCTCCTTGTGATCGGTCCAAGATGAAGCGGGCATTCGGCTGTAAGGGTCCAGCAAGATCCGGAAGCAACGCACCAACAGGAAAATCAAAAACAGCATCAGGAGACCCACGAATGCGAAGGCCGTCCTTTGCTCAGCATCGCCACCAAGAGGTGGGCTGCTGGGGACCCCGGCAAATGACGGCCCCGGCGAGAGCAGCTCATAGTCTAACGTGGACACATCGCTCATCCTCCAGGGGGGGCGACGACAGAACTTGCAAGCTGTCGCAAGAGTGGGTGGGACAGAGAGATTGGCCAGATTGATGCGGCGACCTCGATGTGAACAAACGAGGCCAAAGTGGACACCTTCGAACGAGTGACGGACACGCAAAGTGACACAAGTGGAGCAATCCGGGACCAAGAGGGGTCAAAACGACAGGCTTTTTTTATTCCAGACCTGTCAAATCGTATCTGATACGCAAGTGGAGCAGCGCAAGCCGATGGGACATGACACAACGGGCTGCCACAATGCATAAAAACAGCAAGAACTCGAGTCACACGCTCGTTTCTTTTGGCTGCAGGGATGGGGCTAATTGGTTCCAGATGGGACACGGTTTGCAGGTGTTGTCCCTACGTTGGGCGCCAGTTTATGGATGGCCTCACGGCAAGCATCCCATTTCTAACTGCCGCTGAAAGCGTCAGACAATGAACATCAGACACCTAATCAGATCAGATAAATATGCGAAGCCGGGAAAGCCGTGTGTTCAAGCGAGTTTAATTGAGTGGGCTCCAGTAGGTGTGCATTAGGTTGATGAGTCAGAGATGATCTGTTCCTTCGTGCTTGTGTTTTCTCACACAGAAGCGTCTTGTAAGGTTGGTACTATTGATGGAGGCTGGCTAATGTCTGGTATAGTGTGGATTTCAGGGCCAGGATGGGATGTAGGTGGACAGCACAGAGTCACAGAAACGACGCCTTCGCTACAGAGCGTTTGGCCTCTGGTCTGTTGTACTTCACCCTGTAAACACACAACACACACGAATTCAGCATTTAATCTGTTTAGTTGCATGACCATTAACTGTTCCTAAACCCAAAAAAGCTCACAGTGAAGAAGCTATTATGTGCATTTCAGAAGTGTACACTGGATGTTACCACAATGTATTAAAAAAAAATTTAAACTTGGCCTGGGGCACATTTGGCACGTTAATTTTTTTGTTAAAACAGTAAAAATAAAATAAAAATCATATATATATATATATATATATATATATATATATATATATATATATATATATATATATATATATATATATATTAGGATGATATTAAATGGCAGAAGATCGCATTACTCATGTTTTCAGTAGATTGTTGATCATGTTAATGATGTGGAGGCTTATAAAGTCATGTGTCAAATCTGAGCGCCTGAATGAATGTTTCTACTAATCCGAGCAAAACTTCTATAATTACCCTGACACTCTACGTAATGGTGAAGCTGATTACAAAACGGCAATACCAGCAAAAGCGGCTGTTGTAAATGTAGTCTTTATCCATCAGCGGGGCTTTTTAACGAATCATTAGCGGCCTCCTGGAGGAAACCAAATAAGCATTTGTGAATAATACGAGTCTCACTCTCTCGAGTGTCGCTGGTCTGGGATCACAGGATGCAAAATGTCAGCAGACGATTATCTTAAACTTGTGAACAGCAGCAGCCTGATTAAAGCGATCAGACAGAGACAAGGGGAAAGATGGATGACTGGCGCAGAAATCACTGGTGCTGAATGGACGGGCCCAAGCCTCATGATGGATGACGGGACGATGTGAAGATCTGGGACGACGCTCTCTTCACGCGAGCCGTATCTCTGCGTCCTGTGCTGCTCGCTCTGGCCACTTCATCAACGGGACTTAATCAATCAGCTCTTCCCTGAGACACGAGAGCAAGAGTCCCAAGGGTCTTACAGAGCAGAGGGAAATTTTACTGTGCAAAATAAATATATATAGCACTTTATTTTACAGTCCTGTTCCTCATGTACATACTATGTACTTATTATAGTAATTACAATAACCTTGTAATAACTAGGTACTAACCCTGAACCTACCCCTAAACCTAACCCTACCCCATGTAGTTACCCTGTATTACCAGAACTTTCTTAGATAAATACACTGTAAGTACACTATAAAGTACATGGCAGTACACATACTGTAAAATAAAGTGCAACCTATATATATATATAAATGCTGCTGCTGTCAAAAACAAATTAATAACTTACAATAAATAACACTATACTACTAATAAATAAGCGATAAATTATAGTGTTATTATTAGTAATAAAATTTATGTAATTATTATTTCTATAATTATTATAAATAACCAGTAAAAATTTAATAAAATTTAGATTTTCAACATTTCATTAATTAATTCATTCCCTAATATTAAATGAATTAATATTATATTAATAAACCAGCAAAATAATTTATTTAAAATTATAATTAATTTTTGTAAATTTTATTATTATTATTCAATTAATATGAATAAACCAGTAAAAAATAATAATTTATTACAATTATTTTTTTAACATTTGCTTAATTTTATTATTTTTATTTAGATTTAACATTTTATTTATAAATTCATTAATTCACTATTATTATTGTTATTATTCAATTAGAGGGGTCATATGATGTTGCTAAAAAACACATAATTTTGTGTATTTGGTGTAATGAAATGTGTTTAAGGTAAAAAAAGAAAGAAAGAAATAAAACCTTATTTTCCACATACTGTAAATTATTGTAGGTCTAGTAAAATTTTGTAAAATCATTTATATTAAAAACTGTATTTTTATTTTCAACACTTTATTCATTCATTAACTTATCATCACCATAATTGTCGTCATCATTATCATAATTAAATGAATGGATAAAGATGCTTCTATTTCTATACTAATTGTTATATTTTATTAATTTAAGAAAAAATGCTACTACTAATAATAAAACTACTGAACAGGAATTTACATGATGCAAATTTTATATTTAAATATTTATTTAAATTATAGTATAGTTTTGATTCTATTTACTCATTCTTTTAATAATGTTATTTAAAAAAATAAAAATAAATTAATGATAGTAAAAATAAATACTAATAATGCTTACAATAATAATAATAATGACTAAAATATGTATAAATGTTCAAATTGACCAAAGTTGATATTGTGGTCTATATAATACTACCTCAGTATTAACAGTAAAAAAAGAGGTCCTTCGATTCAATTTTTTTATATATGATTCTGCAATGATTCACATATTTGACAGTCCATGGCCTCAAAAAGTCTGTGGATCTGATGAAAATGTCCAAGTTCATACTGACACTTAACTGCAAATCTGATCCCAGTTTGAAACCCTAGATGACAAATGAGAGCCACGTCACCTCGCTGGTGCTCAGCTCGGAGATATCAGAGATCTGGTTTGTGTTTTCTGTCCTTCAGACACTGAGGGTGAACGGCTGGAGCAGATGGAAACCCAGCAGGTCTTCAGAAACACAGGTCACAGCCAGAGGACTCGTCTCAGAGCAAACACTCAACGAATCTGTGGGACCCTAAACAACATCTACCTGGTCAGAAGTGCATGTTTGTGCAATAACAGGGCCGGTTGCCAGATCCTCAGGCTGTTAAACCCCCTCAATGACATCAACAGGATCAATTAACAAGTAAACAGGACAGGAATACATCTTTCTTTCTGTTCATGATGAATGAAACCAACCGTGGTTAATGTGCTCTTAAAAACTGTTCAAAAATACCTTTTTGGTCCTTCTTTAGGGTCCTTAGTGATACTTATATGCTGTATGGTGTACTGTATATTATATTTCATATTCTACTGTTTATTAAATATTAAATATTATATTTGATAGAAGTTGTTTACGGAGTTAAATGTTTAATGCAAGAAGTCAAACGTAGTATAACTAGTTAAAAAAATTGTCTAGGCATGTTTTATGCTTTTTTAATTTCTTATAACAATACATTTACATTTATATAATGCATTATAAAATTATTCTCAAATTATACTATGGCTGAGTAAAAGGTATAATGCATGAAATAAAAATAGAAATAATAATAAAAATAATAATAACCACTACAGTAAAAAATTATAATAAAACAGTACATATTATAATATATCATTTTGTATTATACTTTACAAAAATTAAATATTTTATGTATATTGTTTCAAAAATAATAAATTACATAATAATAATAATAATAATAACAAATAACAGTAAAAGTCAAGACATGTTTTGTGCTTTTTTCCCCCATTATTATAAAATAATGCATTACTTTCATATAATACATTATAAAGTTGGAAAGATATTTCTGTATGCAGTTTATGATTTCTATTATATTCAATTATGGCTTCTAATAGTGTAATAAAGCAAAACTCAAAAAGGCATGTTTTATGCTTTTTTTCATTAATTGAACACAAGGATAGATTATGTTTTAATAACAAGAACTAACAACATTTTATAAACAATATTTGTTGTTTATAAACATTTATTCATGCATTTATCTACATATATAATTCATATCTAAATGTATTTATTTCCTGTTTTTGAAAGAAGTCTCTCATGTTCACCAAGGCGGTGTTTATTTGATCAAAAATACAGTAAAAATTCTTAAATATTATTAAAATATAAAATAACTATTTTCTGTTGTATTATCTGTTAAAATATAATTTATTCCTGTGATCAAATCTGAATTTTCAGCATCATTTCTCCATTCTTGTGTCACACGATCCTTCAAAATTCATATTAGGAATCACGATTTGCTGCATTTCTGATCATTATCAATGTTGAAAACAAGTTTTTTCTTTTCAGGATTCGCTGATGACTAGAAAGCTCATAAGAACAGCATTTATTTGCAACATAAATATTTTCCAACATTATAAATGTCTTCACTGTCGCTTTTGATCAATCTAATGCATCCTTGCAGAACAAACCTATTCATTTATTTCAGAAAAGCCCTCACCGGACTAAAAGTTTCTCATGACGCATCAGATTCTCCATCACAGTAGTAAATGTGTGTGTGTGTTTGAGGAAGAAACTCTCCTCAGCTCTTCCTCATCTGAAAACGAACGGCTTTTCATTAACAAGCTCCTCGGGGAGGAAACGTCCGCGTGGTGTCTCCGCTTTCGGCCCGCAGGAACGTTTGTGAGGAAAACGACTGAAACCCAGCTCATTATTCACTGAGACGGACCAAACGGCCGGATTCGTCATTATTTGTCCGAGAGCCCTCTCCGAAACTAATTAAAGGACACAGTATAATGACAAACGAATGGTGTTAGCATTGAAGAAATGCTAACGGAGGGCTAACAGCGAATTCGGTTCAATTTTCCCGCCAGCTGGATGTTTATCAAGATAGAACGGGTCTGGGAAGAGAAAGGAAAGGAGAGATGACGCCATCCATCTCGACCGTTACTGCTGACAGTCTTTGATTTTTCGCTTTATGTTTCTGTTCGTGTGCTCGTGTGTATTCATCAATAACGGATCACTGTCACCGGCGGCACGTCTGCGGGAAACGTCCCGCTCACCTTGAGCTCACCACCAAAGTGAAATATCATGGGGATGATGGGGAAGTGTGGGGTTTTCATACGAGTACAGGGATGTAAAATTATTCATAGTTATTCATGAACTCATATCGAGATTTGAGAATCTGGACCTCCGATTCAATGAGAAATGGCAGATTCAATAAGGAGAAGCAGCAAAAATATTAGAAGGGGAAATAATTTAATAAAATTTAAATAAACTTCTAAGTGCACATTGTAAATAAATTACAATAATGCAAATTAAACAATATTAAATCTATAACGTCATATAAAAATAATAATAAAAAAGTAAAATAAAAATACTTAAAGCATATAAAACAGAACATGTAAAATTCAAATAAAGTAAAATAATGTTATAAAAAGAACATAAACGTTTAAAAAACACATTTAAATATTTAAAATGATGTACTTTTGCATTTCGATAATTGATCATGCTAACATTTAATAACACTATCTTTAAACAATATTAAAAGTACAGATTACATTTAAAGTTTTTAAATTATGTACTGTTATTATAATATTACCTTAAGTGCTCTTGCTTTTCAAATGAAAACGATTAAATACGAAAACTTTTACTTAAAAATGTTAAATAAAAAATAAATACAAATGTTTTATCATAAAGTCAGTTGCAATATTTGATACTAAAGATCTCCAAAAAGTATAAATAGAAATATTTTTATATTTTATAAATATTCTTCCGATTTTTTTTATCCAATTATCTTCCATTTATCAGTTATTGGCCCTAAAGGAAAAAATCATTTATGTTTTAGATTATTTATTTATTTATTTTCAGATTCTTCAACAACATTGCATCTTTTATAAACAAAACAAGTGACTGTATTTATACCCAAATCACTGAAGCATACAGTCAACTGATTCATTTAGAAATGAAACAAGTGTCTGTCTTTGTGATGGAGCTGATGAATATTCAGTAAACGGATTTGTTAAAAAGCACAGAATCATTGAGGAAAAGGGAGTCGCTGAATCATTATTTCAGCAGATTCGTTTGAAAGCACTGATTCATACAGAAACAAGCAGCTTCCTTCATGAATGCGAGTCACTGAATCATTCACTCAACTCTGGTTCTTTTATTTTTAGAAAAAACAACAACTAGTCACCGAATTAGAATTTGAAAATATTGGCATTTGAATAAAAACATTGCATACAGAGTTGGTCTACGATGATAAATCATCAGAATGTGTCGCGATTCTCTCTGGAATCAGTTCTGAGCTTAGTTTTTAACAGCAGATGGCACTCTACTCTAGTTTTTATGAATGATTATTTTAGGTTCAAGTGTGTGGTACAGGATTTGGAAACGAGCAGAAGTAGCGCCATCTGCTGTTCAAAACTAGGCTCTGAATCGACTCGAGGAAATCGATGTTGAATCATTTCTTGATTCACAATGCATTGATTTATTTGCATCCTTACTATAGAGTATTGTGAAGTGAAATACCCGAATACTTTGTAAGGACGGCTGGGCCCAGATCAGTCTGAACGTGTCAGTGTTAACCTGGACTTGGCCTGTGGAGACTGAGAGGAAGTGATCTGTCAGCACTCCTGACGTCTTTAATTCACATCCCAAATCAAAGCATGAATTATTGAGCCGCGAGAGCGTTTGATGGACAGAGGAGACGGCAGTGAGTGAGCGCTTCGGACAGCACTGGTCCTTAGCGGGACGTCCTCCACCTGGTGTCAGTCGGGACGGGAAGTGAGGGGTGGCGGAAAAAACTTTTGGACTACCTGACTACATACTTAAACTTAACTTTAAAGTAATAATATTACTAATAAAACCAGACACAACCAGATTAACATAACTGGGTTAAAAACATTGAGCAACAGTGACTCAAAAGGACAACACCGATCGCTGCCTAAGGTGAGTTAACACCGGCCACTGAATACTGAAGAGAGAGAGAGAGAGAGAGAGAGAGTGACGCTGTGTCATGTCAAACCTCAGCAAATGTGTGTTGAAAAATGTGCCTCGCTGTCGGGAGGAGGGCAAGATTGAGACGCCAGAGGAGATAAAATGACTCCAGCCAAATCTTGACAATGGGAGATCCCAGCGCAGATGTACGCGAGCCCAGCTATTAAGAACAGATTATTGAATCACGGCAGATGGAAATAAAAACGCTGATTCCAGGAAAACGCAACAATCGCTTTGCCTGCGCCCACATCCGGCCCTGAAAGCTCAAATTCATCTTTCCACAGAGTCAAAAAAGGCTGGAGAACGAGAAGGTAGTGTTGGAGGGCAAAGGACACCCTGCTATCAAATAATGTGTTCCAGGGATGTTTTGCTGTTTCCATTAAGTTCTAAAAAAAACACTATTTCAGAATGTTCAAAACATCCACTTTTTTAAATCTTTAAAAACCGGTTATTTTCTTGGTTATGTAAACACTTAGTTTTCTATTTAATTTAGAATTCTCCAAATATTTTAGAAATGTTACTACTGAATTTTCTCGACATTTAAAGCATCAAGTTTGTGAAAGGTTTTAAAAACACAACTTCTAAAATTTTATTTTTTAAACATCCTAAGAATGTTTTTTGTAAATATTTCAAAATGTTTTTTATTGGTTATGCAAACATTGTTTTATCATTTTGCAAACATTATGGGAACATAACATCCAGTTTTTTTAAATGTTTTGAAAAAGTCAGTTATGGAAATGTTATTTTCAGAATGTTCTTAACCTTCAAAATGTAATGCAAACATTAATGTAACATTCCATTTTATCATTTTGCAAACATTATGGGAACATTAGAACTGAACGTTCAAAACAAACACCCAATTAAATAAATAATATAATAAAAATAAAATAATAAATACGTTTTAAAAATAAAAGTTATCAAAACTGGATTTTCTGAATGTTCAAAAACTTTCTATTTTGTAAACTTGCAAACGTTATGGAAACATTACTACTGAATATTCTCAGAGTGTTCAAAACATCCAGTTTTTAAAAGGTGCTGCAAATTAAGAAAACGTTATTTTTTTTAATGTATTCGGAACGCTTAAAACTAAATTATATTATTTATTATATATATTTTTAAAACATTTAAAATGCCACAGATTTTGAACATTCAGAGTTACATTTTTAAAACTTTTTTTTTTTTTTGCGAACAGTAAACGAACATTACGTTTTTTAATGTTTGCAAAATTACAAAGAACGTTTTTTTTTTTTTTTTTTATCCTGGTAATCCAACTTTCAGGAAACATTCAGTTTTAGAATTCTGCAAACATTATGAGAATGTTAGTACTGAACATTCTTTGAATGTTCTGAAAATGTCACAAACATCCAGGTAAAACAGTGTAGAAGAAAATGCTCCATGAACCATGTATAAATAACGTTTCAGTGCTAATGTTTTGAGAACATTACAGATAAAACGGAAGCTTCAATACATGTAACTTGAAGAACTATCGTTCATCATTTTGAGAGAACCTTGCCAGAACATTCTAAGAATGTTTCCTGTTGGCTGGGAAGGACATGTTTTTAAATTCACATCACTCGTCTGATCAGGCCTAAAGAGGCATATTATCATACAGCTACGCCCCATTGGTCCCTTCAAGCTAATTTTTGAGTGTAATTGCCTGACTCTGTAATTAATTTTGACTGACGCTTGTACTATTTTTGCACCGAAAACCTTATGAATGGTTTCTGTCGTGAACATGCTGACTGAGATTAATAACGCTGATCTTTTCAGCATTGCTTTATGGATGTGGGAGACCGATCTAATTGAATAGAAGTAGATCAGCAAAATTTTTCCCAATGAGAAAAATGATCCTGGATCTGAGTATTTGTTCCGTGCCATATCATCTGCATTACATCAGCTATGGCTTATGCTTTATAGTCTTATTTTATTAAAAGCAGATTACTGCATTATTTAAGAAGCCTTTCATAAATGGTTTCAAGCCATATATACACACTACAATCCATGAATTGAATTCTTTAGGTTTGATATAAAGCTACAGACTTTCATAAAATATTGATCAGAGTCTCAAGCTTTTTAATATATATTCGTAAAATGTATGGTGTGAGAAAAGATGTTAATATTTAATAAACTGCATATTCATCATCACATGCTTTCAAAATAATGAAATGCCCCAAAATGAGAGATTATCCTAATATCAGGGTATTCCACATAATATTAGTATTCATTAAAAATATGATCACATAACTGAACAAAAAAGTCCTAACATTACCACAAGGTGAAAAAAAAAATACTATGGTACTGCTATAGTACATGTCCAAAAGAACAAAGTATATGCATAGTATGGTGATGATCATCATGATTTAAAGGTTGGTTGGCAATATGAATGTCAATATGGCAATTTGAAATTACCATGGTAGGCTACTGAATGGTATTCATATCAATGTGTAAAATATAAGGTAATATAGGTGACCCTGGAAAACAAAACCAGTCAGAAGTAGCACAGGTTTATTAGCAATAATAGCCAACAATACATTATATGGGTCAAAATGATTGATTTTTATTATATGACAAAAATCATTAGGATATTAAGTAAAGATCATGTTCTATGAAGATGGAACTTAATTTTTGCTTAGTAATTTCCATTGCTAAGAACTTCATTAGGACAACTTTAAAGGCGATTTTCTTAGTATTTAGATGTTTTTGCACCCTCAGATTCCAGATTTTCAAATAGTTGCCTCTCTACAAACCATACATCAATGGAAATCTTATTCCGCTTTCAGATGTATAAATCAATCTAAATAAAATTTTAAAAAGACAAAATTTTATACATAAAGTACTGAATGATTGAGTAACGTTAGCTACTTGAGGTAACGTTAAATAAAAAACATTAAATGTACATTAAATGTGGTAGCCTACTTTTTCATACTTTTCTCTCTAATTATATAATCATAAAGATTTAAACAACTACATACAGTAATCTCAATTTCCTTAAGGTTAAATATATTTTTTATAGTATATAATCATGTCGAATAAATTAAAGTTTTCCTATATGACATCTATGTTATTTAGTTGGTTCTCTGTAAAATAACGGATTTCGCCTAAGCTCGCGTGAAAGCCGTTTAAAACGCGTCACACATCTAAATCGCCCTCAAACACGCATTAAATCTAAATACAGCGAAATAAGTAATAAAGTACTGACTAACCTGTTCGTTGTTGAGTGTGATGTGAGAGGAGAGTATCCTCCTCGGTGTCTGCTCGCGAAACTTGGGCGCGTTCAGCAGCTGCGCGCTCACGAGGCAGCTCCGACAGAGTGCGAGCCCGCGAACAAGCGCGCGACCTGCTCTTAAAGAACCCGCGTGCACCACATAGACCAATCAGAGCATAGAATTTCCTTTTTACTTACAGGGGTTGGCTTGATTTGGATCTTGCAGTGTGAATACAGTGGGACTTCATAAATAAATACCTAATCATTAATAAGTCATGAACAAATCTATAATAATCAACAGAGCATGGATTAAGCTGTTGTTTGTTTATGCTATTAAATTCAGCTAAAATAAAATTGAAGATTAATAAAAGAATCTAAATTATTCACTTATCTAAAATGATATTTGTATAAAATATATATTAACATATATTAATTTAACAAATATGGCCTATAACAGTTTTAATATATATATATATATATATATATATATATATATATATATATATATATATATATATATATATATATATATATATACATATATATATAATGTTTCATTTAAAGACAACTTGAGCTTTTCTGGTATTTTGACATATTTCAATCAAAATCTATTAACTAAATATAAATTTATTTAAAGAGTCACCAGCTTCAGGGTTGCATGTGAAGTGTCATAAAAATTATGTTTTGACTGTTCAGAAATAAACAACTCAACACATCCCTCTGTGATCAATGTGGCCCCCCATCTGTTCATGACAGCACCGGCCATCTGTTGCCAACAAGAAACCACATCCACCCAATTACATAACATGGATCTTTCCAAAAACACTAAATTTAAACGAGTGAGGATGCAGAAAAAAACATGATGTGATCAAAGAAAATGTCAGATCTCTGTTTGAATCCAAACCACAAGAAGGGACAACAAAACTCTTAAAATCATTGTAGACACACACACATATATATATATATATATATATATATATATATATATATATATATATATATATATATATATATATATATATATATATATATATATATATATAAAAACAATAATCATTATTCACCCTCATGTCATTCAAACCTGTACAAGTTTTTTATTTCTGCAGAACATAGAAGATATTTTGAAGAATGTTGGTAACCATATGGTTTCGGTTCACGTTGACTTGCATTATATGTAAAAAAGAACACACAATGGAAGTCAATGGGGGCCAAATCTGTTTGGTTACCAAAATTCTTAAAAATATCATCTTTTGTTTTCCACAAATGAAAGGAAGTCATGCAAGTTTGGAACGATGTAAGGGTGAATAATAATTACAGAATTTGTATTTTTGGGTGGCCTATATCTTTAAAATATATATATTTTGGAAAACAGTATCAAAATACAGATTAAGATGTTTTATTTGCACTGGAGTTGGTACTTTGATATCTTCGGAAGCAAACACAGAGCGTTCCATTTGGTTCCAATTTGTTTATTTTCTTTGGAACCAAATAAAATGTTCTGAGAATGTTCTCTTTTTTGTAACCTTAATATAATCTTTCTAGAAAGTTTGTGACAAACTAAAGGTAACTTACATAGAATGTTCCCTAAAGGCTATTTTTAGGTTTTAAAACCAAAAACGAACTTTCCCAGAATATTCTGGAAACCAGATGTTGTTAGCTCGAACATTAATTTCCAATAATTAAATCAGTTTCACACAATGGAAGTGCAGTATTTATGGATAAATCATCAAATTTCATTGAGGTTTCCAGTCTGACAGAAGGTTACAGTTTGACTCTTTAAGCCATAACCCTCCAGAACTTAATCCCAACACAGCGAATCGTCCAACCGAAGGTGGCGACTCGGCCATCTGCACCACCTGCTGCCATCTACGCTGAATCCTGCCAATCCTTGCTTGTGCCAAGCATGTGGACGCCAGCCTCTCCCGCAGGTCAGACAGCGAGATTTGTCTGTGTGAACCCAGTCTGTAAGGGGGTGTATTGGCAAGTGCGCAACCAATATCCTGAAATTACCTTGTCAGTTTCTCTTGTCATTCATTTTTCTCTGATACCATTAAATACACAAATTACTCAAGTGCTAATTAAAGGTTTCTAATATATTTTCCAAACCTGTCCTGTCATATGATGTATGTTTTTCTGAGGAGAGATTAAAATGTTCTTCACTGAACGCTTTGGCCAAAAAACACTGACATGCCAGCTGGGAATTGATTCATTGGGCAAATTTTTCAAAATGTAATTTCTGCTGGGTCAGATTCCAACTAAAAACAACTTTTCAGACACGTATAAAGACAATATCCATTCATTTAGATAGGACTTGGACTTGGAGTGAACGGACTTTCCTTGAAAGGGACTTTGGTTTTTTTCGCACCAGTGCCCGAAAAACATCCAGAGAGTAACCTGCTTTACTTTTGATGTGGACACACCATAACAGCTGCGGTTTATGGTTAAAAAAACACATTATTTTTCACATAATGTACATTATCGTTGCTCCCCTATGCCCCGCCTTCTGAAACGTGTAGATTTTTACAAAACTCATCAGTCTCCGTAACATACTGTGATGCCGAGTACCAGATCGACGAGACAAAAACAATTAAAGACTCATTACAAACATGGCATTTGTAGCATCCAGTGGGGACATCATTACTTATTTTAATGATTTATACTGTCTTTTTTTACGTGTTAAATTGTTAATCGTGCGGCGTGAACATTAAACTATGTTTGCATTTGTGATCGGAGAAATGACAAACAACAAAAACTACTCTACACTGCTCAAAACTCAAGTTTAAATTGTAAATTTTTCTAAATTGAGGTTTATACATCCACTAAAAGCTGAATAAATAAGCTTTCCATGGTTTGTTAGGATATGATGATATTTAGGTGAAATACAACTATTTGAAAATCTGGAATCTGAGGGTGAAGAAAAATCGAAATACTGAAAAAAATCGCCTTTGAATTTGTCCAAATGAATTCTTAGTAATGCATATTACTAATCAAAAAATACGTTTTGATAAATTTACATTAGGGAATTTAGTAAATATCTTCATGGAACATGATCTTTAAAATATCTTAATGATTTTTAGCATAAAAGAAAAATAAATAATTTTGACCCATATTATTATTATTATTTGCCTATTGCAAAAAATATACCCCAATGACTTAAGACTGCTTTTGTAATAAATATAAAATACAAATATAAAAAACGTACTTATATACTGAGTCAGACTGTCTTTCCAAAGTTGGAATTACCCCACTTTCTAGAAACAGCCTTTATCCACAGACGCCTCCGTAAAATCTGAATATTTGGGTTGAACTGTTCTGGAGCAGTGTTGTAAATAGAACTTAATCACTGGTTTCTAGTTGTGTTCTCTTCTGGAAGACCAAACAAAGTAGTCCGCTTTCACAATGAAACACACAGCATCTCCACAACAAGACAGCGGCAGCAAAAGAGAGAATAAAAGGTACGCCTTGTTTCTTTCCCTGAATATTTGGTGGGGATATGCAAATCTTCCTACATGGTGACGTAGACATTTGGGGGCGTGTTAGAACGAGCTGTGTTTGGAGAGCATGGTTGACTCCTAACTTTTATAAAGATATCTCTTTGGATTTGAAACTTTAGTCTTTGCAACTTTACAGATCTTCTTTATGTATCAAGAGCTTGTAAAACTCCAAAGAGAAAGGAAATTTTAAATGGCATCACATGACTCCTTTAAATAATGCGTGGCTACTCATCTGTACGTGTGTGAGAGAGAACGACAAAGAGCCGCTAAAGGACCGGGCGTTTCCTCAGTTGAAACTCTCGCAGCGTGTTGCCCGTTAAAAAGAGAAAGCGGTCGGAGTGTCGCGGCGAAAGCAGGTGGGCAGATCGAATCAATAACCCTGATAATGAGATCCGTGGGGCGTCATTACCGTCAACCCCTCCGGCCGTATATGTGCCTTCTTCCGTGACGATCGAGCGATGTCTCCGTCGAGCGCAAAACACACCTCATTACCCTTTACAGGTCTCAGAGCACTCTCCTTTTCCTCAGGACATAGGCTATGTACAGTTTTTATGAAGGTATAATGGTTATACTTTTCTTTTAAAAGCTTAACTGGAAAGTAAAGCCACATATTTGGTCGTTTTCCTGGACAAAATCTAAAATCACAAGTCAGACCGCTGTAATTTACCAAGATTTATATCACTGTGTGTGACTTACTGTTTTTATACAGTTAATTTAATGAGGGCTTAATCAGACCACGCTGACAAGAGGAAGTCACTTCACTTACAAATGAGTAATAATGAACTATAAACCACCCGATCGCCATTTTTCTTCTTGGTTATTTTAATTTCCTCAGATTACTCAACCTCACCCTTTCAAAATGCGTTGACAAGTGTTTCAGAAGTTTTACAGTCTACCCAGCTAACAGGGAATAATGTTCTCTCAACTTTTAGGCTACTAACGTTAGGACAAAACATATGTTTATAGAATGGTCTTTTAATCGTATTAATATTTTATTTATGTTGTCATAACGTTGAGAGAAAATGTTCTGAGATCTATATTTTGAGGAACGTTCTAAGACGTTTTTGTAACACTTATATATAAAACGTTTACAGCAAGAAAACTGGACAGTTTAACATTCTTAGAATATTAAAACTAAATGTTCAAATACTGTTATATTTGGGGTAAAAATAAAGTTAGTAGAACGTTGTAAAAAAAAATGTGTTACCTTTAAATAACGCTTTAATCACAACAAGAAAACTGGACTTGCAACAACAACGTTCCTACAACCGTTTTTTAACGTACATTTGCTATCCACCTTTTTCCTCGGAAGCTAGTCCCAAAGAATTTACAAATGGCGGCGCCCATTTTTACGTCAGGAAAAAGGTGGATACTTGAGATTTCCATGGGTGATATAATAAAGTATTACAGTGAGTTCAGTTTATTTGACTGAAAACAAACAACCAAGGTGTTGTAGGGAAAATCCAGTCTTTGTTTTTACACATTCACACTTGAGGGCACCTGCAGAGCCCCTGAACGTCTTCAATCGTTTATCTAAAGCAGGGGTTTCATAGCGGCCAGCCAAAGGGCTTGATTCAGAAACAATTGCACCAGCGTCCTGCGTCGTCGTTGAGTTGTGTCACGCCCTGCTGTCAAATAAAGTCCCGCCATCAGCGCTGGGAGTTCGCGGGATTGAGTTGGACTAATGGTCACTCATTTCCCTCTTGCCAGAAGGCCAGCAGGTATCGATCAATATCCCATAGACATCCATCAAACCCAATATTCCATTGGGAATGGTTTTATTATTAGCGAAACAGCCAGGCGATAAACACATTATGTCTCTCGCTGACCCTGGGAATTGAGTTTGGAGGATTTATGCATTTCCTTGAGCCGCGGCACAAAAACAAGGAGCTCGTTTTGAGCCCGGCTCCATCGGATATGCATAAGATTATTAATATTGCATGAATGCATAATGGACGCAAGCATTTCATACCAACAATAATTTGCTTGCTACGAGGTGTGTGAAAGTAAATTAGGTAAAAACTATTAGTTGCGTGCTGAATGCATACCATGAGTGTTTATATCCGTCAGAATGTGTACACGTCAAATGTTGCGACGTCCCTAAATATCATAACCACGGGATTTAAGTGATTTATTGCCGTAAACTTTACTCAGTCCTGTTAAATAATTAAATGACATTTTCTTCATAATTACTGCTATTGTGAGAGCGCAACGCTATAAATAATGCACAAATGTGTCCCTCATGAGTTGCATGTGGATTTCGCGTGAACTCCGCTATAGATATTATTGATCACGTCTAATTTAATTACATACAAAACTAGATTTTTTTTCTTGAGAGTGATGGGGCCATGTGATCTCTTGGGTTTGAAGGGCACGACAGGATCTCCCGAATTCAAAGAACAGAGCGAATTTATGATTTAGCACTAACCTGGACATAATGCATTCAAAAATCTACACATTTCATCAGAGAGAGAAAAGAGGGGGTTGATTTTTATATTTTTGTCTGGGTTTTTATCCCGTTCTCCACTCTGTCTTGTTATCTATCATGTGATATGATTTAAATATGCTTTATGGCAGATTATCTCATTTATCATGTAGAGCAGGACCTTGCAGATTTCATAGGCCAGTAAGCGACGTTCATCTCGGGTTGCAGCAACTCTAATGCAGCTATTTATCCCAACAGACGCGCCATTGCGCAGTCCGTCACCCTAATCTACAGACACAAGCAAACTCAGTTAACATTAAGACCAGTTCTGTTGACATTTATGCCTCAAGTGTGAACCTCAATAAGGATGACACAAGACAAACCACTACATAGTACATGTCAAGTCAAAAGCAATGAACGCTAATTTATTGGTTTAAAATACTACTGACCAAACGCAGGATGTAAAGGGCTTTACAAATATCTTGTCTTTTAAATACGTCATGCAAATGACAGTTAGCAGAAGCTAGAGATTACAGTTTATAAAGTTTTAAATATAGATATTTTTCTTAACCATAAGCCTTTATTAACCCCCGGAGCCATGTGTACTTTATGATGGATGGAGGCACTTTTTTGGGCTTCAAAATCTCAACACCCATTCACTGTCATAACTGAGCTTTGGAAGAGCCGATTGTATTTGGAGTTGCAATAAGTCTCAAATGTATATTTTATTACAATATTCATACTATAAATGGTGTTTTGGTGCTGTTTGATGTGGAGTGACTGGTCGCTGTAGTGCATCGTCAATATAACGGCTTGTAAACAATGTCACATATATCACATTTACATATTCCTAAATTTACAGAATAAACTCCAAATAGGAGCATTTTGCAAAATATATGCACAATATAAAATATCCATAAACATTTTTACTGTACTTAAATTTTTTAATTTATGTTTTAATAAATCTGTAATTTTTTTTATGACAGCCACCTTTTAATTGTTTATATAAAAAAACGAATTGTAGTAGAAATACAATTATGTAATTGTAAAGTAAACTTTAGCCAAGTGTTAAAAGTGTACAAATCAGTTAATTTTAATCGTGAATATTATACTAATGTAGTATCAACTGACTCTTGTGTATATTTTATATCATTAGTTGAGAGGGGTTTTTTTCTTGAGAATGTACTGTACCTCATATATCCAAAATAATCTATATTGAATCAAATCGAATTGCAAGCTTGTGAATCAAAACCAAATCAAATTGGGAAATTTGTGTCAAAACCCAGCCCTGGTATGTAGTATAAATCTATAGTGCATATATATGACCTGCCATATTTATAAAATTTAGTTATAAAATGTCTTGACTTTTGACTTTAAAAAATGCTTCAGAATATCATTCTACCATACAATTTTTTGTTGTTCTTACATACTGTTGTTACATACTATTCTTTCAGTATGTAGTGGACATTTCCCACGAGACAAATGAACAGCAAGCAATATTAAATATAATTTTAACTGTCTTTTTTCACTCAGTATTTGATTGGACCAGCCAAAATTACATTTTTGTACAGAATTGAATTAAAAAGGCTAAATAACCAGATCTTTTGCCTTTTGCTCATACTAGATCTGGAAGGTCAAGCTTGTTTGTATACAGCACACTGCACGTTCCAAATCAACCCAAAGTCTCTTCCCTGACCTGTCAAGAACATACGCTCACACACACACACACACACAGGCATGCTCATTTACATATGCAAATAAGCCACAGCAGTGGCATTCATTTAGAGGCTTGCTAATGAGCCCCCTCCAGTGCTCATTTATTAGACCTTTAGGCCATTTAGTGAGTCACTTAGCATGTTGCAAAAAGCATATAATTGTTTTCGATGGCATGATCAAGTGTCTTGTCCACGAGAGATGTGCTGTTAGGTCAAAGATCAAGGAGATGTGCGATTACTCAACGACAGCAATTAAGCGGCAAATCAACGGCTATTTAACCATTCTCCACTGTAAGCTGCATACGATCTCCTCATGAGCCTGCGTTGGCGTCTCCTCGCCCCAAAATGAAATGAACGATCGCTGCAGACGCGACCATCGCCCCGTCCCAGCGGCAGATTGTTTATGAGGATCTATGGCTGTGCTTTGGAGGACAAAAACAATGGCAAATCTGGTTTCTATTGATCAGTAAGTCCTCTGCCTACGGGTCTCCTGTTAGTGGCTTTCAGGATGGCAATTTATCACGGCTTTAATGCGGAGGCCGACTTGTTTCTGTCAGGGCTTGAGACTGGGGAGATTTCTGCTGGTGTAAATTCAGCTTCAGCCTTAAAACATTGCAAACAGCTGTCGAAACTGGGAAGTCGCTGGATATTTCGGTAATGATGTGTCATTGCGTTACTGGTGATGTCCAACTTTGCAAACTCTAGTTCTCTCCTTAAAGATGAGGAGATCAGATTAATGAGTTACTCCAAATTTCACAATCACACACACACACAAAATTCTGGACATGATTATAATATAAGTCAGACACTGAAGTGAGTTGCTGTTTTGTTACTCTTCTGAGGAAGATGTCATTCACCTCTTTGGCAGTGTACCACACAGAGAATTTAATGTTCATCCAATCTCATTTTGAGAATTACTCAAGTACTCAAAGAGAATATAGGAAAATGTAACTTAATTGATTTGTGTTTCCTGCAAGCTAAATTTCACATACATAAGAATCTGGCTTTCTTTATTCAAAGTTTAGACAAGTCTATATGGAAACTATCCAAAGCTCTGCTAATCCAAAAGCATTCAAAACTGCATCTTATATTCATCCTGTGTCTGCTTAAGGGTCAATTTATTATTGTTTTTGACCTTTCAACACCTCCCTTTCTGAGGAAAATAATATTACATTAAATTACTATTTTACTATGGTTAAACCATGGTAACTACAAATTGTTTTACAACAAATGCCTAGATAAATCAGAGTATTTGTAGTAAAACTGTGAATAAAAAAAAGAATTGGTTAGAAAATTGTTAAACATTCATTCATTCAATATTTCTCAAGTGATTTGTATTTCTTTTTTGGTTTCTTTTTATAACTGTCTTGGTTTGATGTTTTCTACTGTTTAATTAAAAAATAAATCAGGAAAAAAAATATATAGTAAGGATCTGAATAAATAATTTTTTGAGAATCATTTCAGATTAGTACTTCGGAACTCAAATCGCAAATCATTTAGTTCGCAAAATGATTCACAAACTCACCCTGAAGTTCTGATCTAAATCAAATGATTCACGCTCCGTATTCCTGATCTCAATCAGATGATGGCAGGCCAGGGGCGGATCTACTGGGTGGCAAATGCCACCCTAAAAGAAAGCCTTGCCACCCCTGCTGCCACCCCAGTTGGCAGCAACGAATTAAAGGTTATGGGCAATTTGAAAATTTACGAGCGCGAATCTTTCGTGATCCCGCTCCGAACTCCCGAACTGATTCAAATGATTTGCGATCCCCAAACTGACTCAAATGATTCGCGAACCCGCTTTGAACTCCCGAACTGACTCAAATGATTCGCGATCCCCAAACTGACTCAAATGATTCGCGAAAACCGCTTTGAACTCCCGAACAGACTCAAATGATTCGCGAACCCGCTCCGAACTCTCGAACTGATTCAAATGATTCGCGAACCCGCTCCGAACTCCCAAACTGACTCAAATGATTCGCGATCCTGCTCCGAACTCTCAAATGATTCGCGGTCCCCGTAACTGACTCAAATGATTCGCGATCCCTACGAACTCCCGAACTGATTCAAATGATTCGCGATCCCCAAACTGACTCAAATGATTCGCGAACCCGCTTTTAACTCCCGAACTGACTCAAATGATTCACGATCCCCATAACTGACTCAAATGATTCGCGATCCTGCTACGAACTCCCGAAGTGATTCAAATTATTCGCAGTCCCCAAACTGACTCAAATGATTCGCGAATCCACTTTGAACTCCCAAACTGACTCAAATGATTCGCGAAACCGCTCCGAACTCCCGAACTGATTCAAATGATTTGCGATCCCCAAACTCTAATAATTTACAAAGTATTAATATACCGTAATATTTTTGTTGTTGTTGTTGCTATAAAAACAGACCTAAGCCATCAATAGCCTTTAAAATGGCTTAAAATGCATTGTATAAAAAAATAATGAGGCGATTGGTTAATAATAACACTGTTAAAATACATAATGTAGGCAAATACAAAATAAACTATTTATGTACATGTTATTACAAATGCCTGCACAGGGAGACAAATGCCATGTGATTATTGCTGTTACACTTACAGGACAATCAAATCCTTGTTTAGGCTACTGACCAAACATTTAATTAAAAAATTCACTTAATCTTTCATTTTTGGACACCTTTTTGCTATAGATGACACAGGCTTTATAATTTCTTCAACAAAAAACATGTGAATAGCACAACCCTTACTAAAAAAAAACATGGTTTTATTATAGTAAAACTGCTTAGTTTCCTTTTGCATGATTTCTGAATGCTTGAGACTATAAAATAAATTAGAGTCATAATAAAGTTATAGCCACAGGTAAATGTCGAGAGCTACAATTGTGATTTGTAAATAAGTTATTTTTTCACCCCTATAGTAGGTGTTTTTTCCATCATCATATTTGAGGAAGGGGGGCACAACAATACAATCCTGCTTATGGGAACCCTTAAGGTGTTGTTATACACATCTCTGGGAATGTGTGCTCTACTACTACACACACACACACACACTGAAGCACGCATGGTGTTTTCAGCTCTTCAATATATTGACACATGATGTATGATACACATGTGCACATCAGCGCGCTATGAGAGGATTTCACCATTTCATTTGATAAAACTATCGTCATTCATTCGTATTGGATACACAGACTGACAGAAACGGCAATGTCTTTACGACAACCTGTCAAAATAAAATTTCGGTATAACTTGAAGAAATTAGTACTATTGCACAGTAGAGTATGCTATACGTCAAGTGTGCTCAATAGCTGATAATAATAGTTTATTATAAAACACAAAAACTCTGTCTACAACTCACAAAAATAAAAGTTTGGTCTAACTCGAAATTATGTAAGAAATTGCTTAGAAAAATATACTTAAAAAAAGATATACTAAAACATTATTTTAAAGGAATATCACACAAGTTTTCATAGAAGTTTTAATTTAAGCTTGCCAAAACAATAACACCATATTTTTCAAAAACAATTTCTAAAAGTACATTTGTATTTGTGCCTATGTTTATTTATTTATTATTATTGTCAGCTAATAAAACCTGTGCTTCAGGGACCATATTCATATAACATCTAAGGCTAAATGTAGCTCTTGACTTCTTATAATAAATTGACATATTGATAACACTGAATCTTTTATAATGCTCTTAATTACATGTCGATGCATACTGTATGCATTAGTGAGTGTGGTGGTGCTGACAATAATAAATAAATAAATATTTAGGCACAAATACAAATGTACTTTTAGAAATTGTTTTTGAAAAATATGGTGTTATTGTTTTGTCAAGCTTAAATTAAAACTTCTATGAAAACTTGTGTGATTCCTTTAAAATAATGTTTTAGTATATCTTTTAAGCATATTTTACTAAGCAAATAGCATAATCTACATATGATTTACAGATTATTTTAATAAATATCAAACATTTAATTCAATTGTGCATTATAGCTGACACCTACATGAACAATTACAGTTGTTTTTATGACTATAGGTCATTCTCCTCAAATGCTACTGACGTTAGAAAAGTGTATACCAATATCGCATGTAACTTTAGAGACGGTCCCTAAATTTGATACTCGTCCAGTCAAGCCAACTTTATGTCTGGGTTTTTTTTTTTTTTTTTTTTACTCTTAGTTTTCTTTTCTCTTTGCTGGATTGGATTCATCTGTCAATTATGAACATTCTGCCGCAAACATGAGGTGCGAGCGGTCGCGAGCGCGGATGGGAGAATGGAGGAAGTTTTTTTGTTTTTGTTTTTTGGAGCGACTGGGATGGTGGTGCCCCCTTCATGGAGTTGGTGCCCTAGGCAGATTGAGTCAGTTCGGGAGTTCGGAGCGGGATCGCGAATAATTTGAGTCAGTTTGGGGATCGCAAATCATCTGAATCAGTTCGGGAATTCGGAGCGGCTTCGCGGATCATTTGAATCAATTCGTGAGTTCGAAGCGGATTCGCGAATCATTTGAGTCAGTTACGGGGATCGCGAATCATTTCAGTCACTTCGGGAGTTCGGAGCGGGTTCGCGAATCATTTGAGTGAGTTTGGGGATCGCAAATCATTTGAATCAGTTCGGGAGTTCGGAGCGGCTTCGCGGATCATTTGAGTCAGTTTGGGGATCACAAATCATTTGAGTCATTTCGGGAGTTCGGAGCGGGTTCGCAAATCATTTGAATCAGATCGGGAGTTCGGAGCAGGATCATGCATCACGAAAGATTCGCGCTCGTAAATTTTCAAATTGGCCATAACCTTTAACCAACTGGGGTGGCAGCAGGGGTGGCAAGGCTTTCTCTTAGGGTAGATCCGCCCCTGCTGCTAACTATTTATGTGACAAGCTGCTGATCAGAATACACGTTAGATGAAAACATTGTGCATTACGATCGAGTTTGTCGCTTAATTCACTATATATGAAATAGTTTGAACTGCAGTTTGTGAAGGTTAAAGGGAAATCAGTTGAAAGCAACAAACATTGAAGGGAATGTTCAATTCATCAGTGGAATAAACATTTGAGAAATTGTATCTGACTGTATTAGTCTAGAGTTATAGTCAATGTGAAAAGAGCAGATGGGAAAAGCAGATGAACACAAAACAGCAGAACAAAATAAAGTTAAAGAGTTATCATTCAAATCAATATTGATGTATAGATAGCAGCACTGCAGCTAATATTAAACAATAGATAACTGCAATGAAGCTACAGGTGATGGATAGGAATTTTTGTGTTGCATATATAGATTATTCTGGAAAACATCTGAAAGCCCCTCAGCAATCCCAAAATTGGATTAGATGACTCTAGAAACAGCCACATCCTAGAAAACGACCAGAAGCAGGAAATTAGGCTTGAGTGTCTGGAAAACAAGCCTAATGGGGTGGCAAACCTCGTGGGAAATGGGTGTAGATGTGAGCACGCTCATTTCAGCCCGATATATATCTTCCCATACCCCCAGGGCAGTTACTTACGCCCTCTCAGGCATTTGTTTGCTCCGTAGAAGTGACAGCTAATCTATGGGCGTAAATCAGACGACTGGAGGTTGTGAAAACAGCTACAGAAGAGTCTTTCTCGGCCATCGCCCGCCTTATAATAAATAATTGACCTCATTTTTTTTATGACAAATCTCCAGTTTCTATTAAATCAAGCAAGATACATTGAAGCACTTGATGAACAAGTGTTTATCGACATGCAGAGGAACACTATGAAGATGAAGAGAGGATGTTTTGAGTATAAGAAGTGCTGTTTGGTCGTGCATGTTGAAATATTTCAATGCACCCAAAACTCAAATCAAATACTAGAATGCCTTCAAATTTTTGTGTGTTTATTTAATGTTAGACGTATTTAATGGACTTTTTTGTTTAGAAGTTTGTTGGCGCAATATGAAAATTCACAGGGTTTTTTTTTGGGGGGGGGGGGGGGGTTGACTACCATTTGTATAACCACAGTATAACTACAAATGCCAAAGTTAAACTATGGTTAGTTTTGCATAACCATGGTTAATTTGGGTTACAGTGGTTTTACTCAGGTTTACTATACAGTTTGGGTTTATTTGGAGTAAAACCATGGTTAATTTCTGTAAGGCCTTTTCTGTTAACAGCTCTCCCACAGCGCATTTGTGATTCACAATTAAACCACGTCCCCAAAAAGTGATTCTTATGAGCCGACCCTTGCACAGCTACTGTGGTTATACACATGTGTGAATAGAGTAGGCTTCAGAAAATGCTTCTTCTAAACTAATACAGTACAAGTTACAACACGATGAAGCTGTTACCTAACAAGGTATTTAAAAGATACTTACATTTTTTTTAATATTGAGTTAAATTCTTATTAAAACACAAGCCAACATATTCTTACCTGTGAAAGGTTATCTAGTTTCTTTAGGTGGTTTTTACAACCAAATACTGCGCAATGCTGTTGCATTTTGAAACTAATTTATTGTTGTGACGATATAAACTGCTCCAAGATGGCGGACATGTTAACGTATCCAGTATTTAATCATACAGGCAATATACAACATATTTTCAAACAAAATTTGTTTAAACATTGTTGGTCACAATATAAATACTATACATACTACATACCGCAAGAACAGTAGGCCTATGTAGTATTAGTCACAGTATACATAACGGTATACTAAACCAGTATTAAAACTCAGAATTGTCTTATATTTTATAATATCATCTCATGTTCTGAGGTGGGTTTTCTGTATTTTCTGCAAGCCTCCTCACTGTGATGGGTCATAACCACACGCAACCAGACCATCCATCTGCAGATGTAGGGAAACTTCAGAACGCGAAAGCGCACACCTCAGCGGTCTCCTCAAGCCGAAGAGATCCATCACCAAACATATGCGCTTGTCATGCGGACTTATGAATGGATGAACAAATAGGAAGGCCTGTTTATGAGGCATCCTCCACATTTCCAGAGCCCAGGCAATAAATCTGTCCGTGTCAAAACGGCGCGCCCACGTTCATGGACGAGAGCTGCACGTTGGCGAGCATCTGCCCACAGAAACCTGAAGAGAACAAATGTCTGAAACACATTGCATAACAGCATTTTCTCACTCACTGTGTAGGTAAATGGCCAAATCCTGCCTGCAGTTCTGCAAAACTGGCTGCTGAACTGAATCAGCAGTTTTTATGTTTAGGCTATACAGGAGGTAAGCCAGCTGCTAACATAAACGTACATTAGCAGAAACATTACGTTTCCTGTCACAAGTCTTAAAAACTAAAATTATAACCTTCTAAATTACAAGCTAATTGATTTGAAGTGGTTTTAACAGTCAAGCTACCATTTAATAACAGTGCAAACAACTAGCTAACTGCAATAATGCAACAAATAAAACTATTCAATTATAGTTAGCAAGTTTGAATTAGTTGCTATGTTAGCTAGTTTTTCTAGTAGCTTGTAGTCTGGTCAACTGCTTTAAACAAAAGGGTAGCTTAAATAGCAACAATTTAAAACTTAATGTAGTAGCTATAACGTCCTTGCAGTTAGCTAGTTCTTCTAATAGCTTGTAGCGTAGCTAGCTACTTTAAACTGAGTGGCACAACTAAATTGAGTGGCTATCTTCACTGCACTTAGCTAGTTTTTGCTAGTGGTTTGTGGCATAACGAAGTGCTTTTTGTAAGCGTAGCTTAACTTAAAATGACTTTGAATTGACTCTGTCTTTTCAAATAGTTGATCTTTTAAAAAGCAGTTAGCTACACTACAAGCAAAAAGTTAGCTTAACGTTAAACTACTTTAAATTGAGTAGCTACTTCATGGCAGTAGCTTGTATATTTAACTACTCTTTTTAAAGGTTAGCTTAACCAGCTAATATTTAAATGTATTTAAGTAGAGTAGCTTGTATTTCATATTAAATCAGACCACTATAGCCTTATGTGCCAAATTCAAATAAATTACACAAAATACTACTAAGAAAACTACGAAGAACTTCAAAAGAGTTAAAAGGTTAGCCAATGAGCTAACTTGCTCAGAATAGAATTCAAGCTTACATACTGTATATTGTAAAATTAATATTTTAAAACTATATGGATTAGCATTTCAAATACTGGGTATTTTAGGTCATCTTACCTTTTGGGAACATTGTGAATTGAGTGAAACTCATTAAATCATCATTTATGGTGAAGGGTGGGATATTTTTAATATAGATTACACGTTCTACATCAAACAGCAATTCGTTTTTATACAGCAGGAAAATTGAATTATATTCTATCATCTTATTGTCATTTTGAAGATGACTCGCAATTTTAGCCCCACATTAATGAGGCGTAAATGTATAAAATAAAACAACTGATGGCTTAATAAACAATCTGTTGAAACACTCCGAAAGAAGAAAACATTAAGGCCGATCTTAAAGATACAATCTGAAATTGATAAAACTACATAACCTGGACCAAATCTTTAATAAATAGACACATCAACCATTGTGGCAACAATTCCAAACTGTTTCTCAGTTTAAGACACCTGGGGAGGTTTAGTTATATTCAGATTCAATCCAATAGAAAATTATGTACTTTTATTATAATTATAATTATTATTATTCCACATTGTTATTGACAGGTTGGAAGAATGGCACTTGATAACCAATCGATTTTACACATTCCTTTCCAACAGACAATACGCACAAACATAAACTAAGAGTCTCTTAGTCTTTCAGACGGATGGGGATTTGGTCCAATGGCGTTGAGTCCAACCGTCGGCCATTTTGGCTCACCGTGAACAACCCTGGGGTTCGTGGTAGAGCTCTGGAAGAAACCGCTAGGGGAGGAGTTATGTAAAACAAGCCGATGTTTGTGGCTCCGCCCCTAGCTGAGCCACACCCCCGATCCCTCCCCTCGTGTCCCCATTGAGGAAGCCATTGTTTACAGGATCTGTTCAGTGCTGGAAGCGGAGATGTCTAAGAGTCTCCAGGCGGCGTAAGGGTTCAACTCGTCCTGATCTCGACACAATGCCCAAACGTACATCATCCTGATAACCTTTTCCTGTGGAATGCACAAATGCAAATATGTGAGAATTTCATGAAAACATAGATTTTTACACAATTATTCGTATTATATTTTAATAAAAAGAAAAATCGCATTAAAATTAAAAAAATATATAAAAATCATAATTTAGATTACTCTCAATATAGATATTTAATCACTGTAGTACAATCACTTATTGTTACATTTAATTATTTGATTAACATTAATACAATTTTTTTTTTCAAATTAGTCGGTAAATATTAATAATATAATAAATGTAATATAATTTTCAAAAATACAATTCATATTAAAGAAATAATTCATATAGTCATTGTGGACGTTTTTTAATCATATTTATACATAATAAAAATAATATAAATAAGTTATATAATTCTTAATGGTTCTATAGTTTTTTTTAGGTAAAATATTTTTTTCTTTAAATTTTTGTGGGGGTGAATTATGAGATGTTAATAATATTATTATTTCCATTAATAATAATAATAATAATAATAATAATAATAATAATAATATTACCATGTAAAGTAAATACAATTATTTATTTCTTTTTATTTAAAATATTTCAATATTTTTCTATGTATTCAAGTTATTTTTTTAAATATTTTTTAAATATTTAAATTTAAAAACAATATCAATTAAGATTAAATTCACATTTAATATATAGACATGTTTAATTGAATATTTAATAGATAGATTCAGCCAACAGCTAATGAGAATCAGACATTTTGCAGGAGAATCTTTATATAGAAACTAGAAATGAACTTTTAAATGTTGAGATTTATTCAAACACATGACAGCTACTTCAGCCGTGTGAAATAAAACAACGTTTCTAATATCCACGACCGTCTGAACTCAGCGACTCGAGGGCACTGGGCGGCGGAAATTAACTACAAACTCCTCACGCAGAAACATCCCTGGTGTGTCGTTACAGTTGGCCTTTGAGCAGATTTATATTTGGTGATTTCCGCAAAATGCCCAGCCACGGCGGCTCCAGAGGTGAATCACGCCACTGATTCACTAGCGCTAACGGCTAACGTCATCGCTAATGCCAGCGCTCACTCACCGGGTCGCCCTCCACCACTTCACCCTTCATGTTACGGATGACCATCACCAGCTGAGCCTGGAAGGTGATGATGAGGACGGGACCTTGCTCCATCATTTTCCCCATCGCCAACTACAGCGAAAAACACAACCGAAACGAGTTACTCTGATATCCCATTATTCTGCATTATACGTGCAGCAGGACGCTCTGATGGAGTTACTGGGCCATTAGCGCGCAGCAAATGGACGTTACACATCTTTCCGATGGTTCTTACGTCAATGTTATCGATGTCCAGGATCTTGGAGTGGAACTGGAGACCCATGGCTTTGGCCTGCTGGATGGGGTGAGCCAGCTGACTGTACGTCTGCAAGCAGAACCAGTGAAAACCAGCGTTAGACCGTCAACTTTACACCAGAATCTGTGACAGCAGAGGTGGATTGTGGGACACTCACCGCCTCGTAGCACCAGTCCTTCAGGACGTCCAGCTCTCCCTGGATCATGGCCTGCAAACAGAGCGCATGTTCAGCTTTTGGGGGTTCAAGAGCAAGGCATGCTGGGAGTTGGGCGTCTCACCTCCAGGATGTTGGGAATGATGTCCCGCTCGCACTGCTTCAGGAACGAGTCCTTGTCGAAGTTCGGATCCACCTTCAGGATCTCGGTCAGAACCTCAGACATCTCAGTTTTAGAGAACAAGCCGCCTGAGAAGAACAGAAAACACTTGATCTATATATTTACTATCCATCCATCCATCCATTTATTATCTATCTATCTATCATACATCTATCTATCATCTATCCATCCATCCATCCATCATTCATCTATTTACTATGTATCTATCCATCCATTTATCTATCTATCCATCATCCATCTATCTATTTTCTATTTATCTATCCATTTACAATCCATCCATCTATCATCCATCCATCTATCTATCTATCTATCCATCCATCGATCCATTTACTATCTATCTATCCATTTACTATCCATCCATCTACTATCCATCCATCCATCCATCTATCTACTATCTATTTATCTACCCATTTACTATCCATCCATCCATCCATCCATCTATATATCTATCTATCCATTTACTATCCATCCATATATTATCTATCAATCTATCTATTTGTCTATCCATCTATCTATCTAGCCATCTATCCATCCATCCATTTACTATCCATCCATCCATTTACTATCCATCCATCCATACATTTACTATCCATCCATCCATGTATTATCTATCAATCTATCTATTTGTCTATCTATCCATCTATCCATCCATCTACCCATCCATCCATCCACTATCTATCCATTTACTATCCATCCATCCATCTATCTATCTGTCTGTCTATCCATCTATCTACTATCCATCCATCCATCTATCTATCTACTATCTATTTATCTACCCATTTACTATCCATCCATCCATCTATCCATCTATCTATCTATCTATCTATCTATCTATTTGTCTTTCCATCTATCTAGCCATCCATCCATTTACTATCTATCCAACTATCCATCCATCCATCCATTTACTATCCATCCATCCATCTATACATCCATCCATTTATCTATTTATCCATCATCCATCTATATATTATCTATCTATCTATCTATCCATTTACTATACATCCGTCCATCTATCCATCTACTATCTATCTATCTATCTATCTATCTATCTATCTATCTATCTATCTATATATCTATCCATCCATCCATTTACTATCTATCTATCTATCTATCTATCCATTCATCCATCCATTTACTATCTATCTATCTATCCATTCATCCATCTATCTATCCATTCATCCATCTATCCATCCATTCATCCATCTATCTATCCATTTACTATCTATCTATCTATCCATCAATCTATTATCTATTTATCTATCCATCTACTATCCATCTATCCATCCATCCATCCGTCCATCTATCATCCATCCGTCCATCCATCCATCCGTCCGTCCATCCATCCATCCGTCCATCCATCCATCCATCCATCCATCCATCCATCCATCCACCCATCCGTCCGTCCGTCCATCCATCCATCCATCCATCCATCCATCCATCCGTCCATCTATCATCCATCCGTCCATCCATCCATCCGTCCGTCCGTCCATCCATCCGTCCGTCCATCCATCCATCCATCCATCCATCCATCCATCCATCCATCCGTCCATCTATCATCCATCCGTCCGTCCATCCATCCATCCGTCCATCCATCCATCCATCCATCCATCCATCCATCCATCCACCCATCCGTCCATCCATCCATCCGTCCATCCGTCCATCCATCCATCCGTCCATCCTTCCATCCATCCATCCGTCCATCCATCCATCCGTCCATCCATCCATCCGTCCGTCCATCCATCCATCCATCCATCCATCCGTCCATCCGTCCGTCCATCCTTCCATCCTTCCATCCTTCCATCCTTCCATCCTTCCATTCATCCACCCATCCATCCATCCATCAGTAGGGTTAAGCAGAGATGCCGTGGTGTTGTTACCGATGATGTCAGTCATCTTGTCAGTGACGGCGCGGGACGCTCTGATGAAGGCGTTGTCGCTCTCGTCGTACTTCATCTTCATCTCGAAGAACCCTGGGAGGAGGACAGCACATGAACATGAGTCGGGATGATTACATGACACATACTTTCACTATTTCTCTCAGTACAACAGTCTGACACTAAATCATGCTTCGGTCAACACTCAGCCCTTCCCGTGAGAAAGCCTTCGATCATGAAGGGAAAACAGTCTCGGCTGCTTGTTACTGCGTCTCATTATCACTGCGCTCAACGAGCCTCTGACTGATGCAGTGAACTCAACACAACTAACACCCAGAGCCGCTCCTGAAACATCCAGCAGATCCCTGCAGCACGGCGCCATCTGTTGATCACACATCAGCATTTCAGTCCCACTCACTGTTAAAAACAGCATTGTTGTCCTTGAAGTCCTTCCACTGCTGATACCACTTAGAGTCCTTGTGCAGCACCACACCCATCGCCTCCCTTTGAGAGAGAAAAACACCTTAAAACAATCCTGGAATATGCAACAATACACTTTCTTCCTAACATAAATATATGGTGATGATATCAGCCCCTGAGATGCGACCTACTCGTTGGCCTCAAAGACTTTGTCTTCTGCGACTCCTGCCTTGGAGGAGAAATCGCTCCTCTTCCTCAGTCTGGTGGGCGGCCGGTACGGGCCCATCTGTCCGAAATCACCGATCTCTTTCTTGACACTCTCCACACCCTGAAGACAACAAGAGTTGAAACGATTAAGCCATTCAGGTCATTCTTACGCCACTTACATGCAAGAAAAAGCCACGTAATTCATAGCCTATAACGTAATGAGCATTTCTGTGACGTGAAAACTCAACAACATGATACAGACCTGTGAAATCGCCCGAAACGCTCCGGTCTTTCCCAGTTTTTCTCCCCCTTTAGACACCGTCTCCGCCGACTGTTCCATGCCTTCTTTGATTTTCTTTCCGATGTCCGAGCGGCCGACCTCTTCCAGACCCTGAGGAGAAACGCATGGCATTAGCATGAATCAGCTCCTAAAATATTATACAAATGTATTACAAATATAAAGCTTTGCAGAACGTTTAAATAACACAACATGCATTGAATAAAACGGATCTGAGCAGTCGTGCAAATCACTTCAGTTAAATCCAAATGAATAGGGTAAAAAATCAACCAAAAAATATCACCATTACTTCCTAGTTGAATGATTAGATTAAGAATTGCAACTTTTATTTTGGTATTACAAGTTTTCTAAAATATTTAGTTTAGATATACAAATGAGAGATTATCTAAGTAATCTGACACTAATTTGCAAACATTTTTTAGAGCAGAAATATGCAAAGCTAGGCTCGAAATTATTGCGTCACTTTGTTGACATATTAGAGTCAAAGGTTTTTACAGAAGGAATTTCGGATATATATTTTTTTCACTCCAAAAATCAGAAAAACACTGTCAACAGACGAAAAAAAAATCATGTTTTTTTTGGAACACAATTTTGTAAATAAAAACAGGTGATTGATATTTATTTATAAAACTAAAACAGCAAAAATGTTCAGGATACAAATGGGAATAAAACTGTAAAACTTGGTGCATGTAAGTGCTGCTGAAGTTGAGAAAAAACTCATTTAGTACAAGTCACCTTTCAAGATAATATATTGTAATTGAAATCTAAAGAGACGAATAGTGCAGCAATAAACCATGCAAATGATATATGAACAAACCCCACAGTAAAAACCTTCAGGATATAGATGGGTATAAAACTGTAAAATTTGGTGCTTGTACGTGCTGCCGAAGTTGAGAAAAAACTTGTTTTGAAGAAGTCTCCTTTCAAGACTTCTATTGTAATTGAGGAATAAAGTGCAATAATAAATCCACGCAAACAATAAATAATGAAACCCTCATTAAAGATCTTCAGGATATAGATAGGAATAAAACTGTCAAATGTGGTGCTTGTAAGTGCCACCGAAATGTCGAAAAAATTCAATTTGCCACTGAATTAAAAAAACAAAAAAAACAACGGTTTTGCTTTAAATATTAAATGTGTTTTCCACATAAAGTCAAAACTAAATCCAACAGATTATTGTGCAACGTAATCCTTCGCAGAACATGACAATAATGTGGTGCAAATATTCTGGAAAAACATAACATTCAGCACTTATGCAAATCGCTGCACATTTAATGAATACATAAATATAAATGTGCTCTGAAATGAGAAAAATTGCATTTCAAGATTTGCTGGAACGGCCAAAAAAAACCCCAGCTTTAATTACACTCACCTCCTTCACCGTCTCTGATATCGTCCCGAGTGTTTTCTTCAACACGTCAGAAGTTTTAACTGTTTCGGACTCGATGGTTTTCTGGAAGACACCCACAAAAAACACCATTTTAAATTAGAGAGACGCCATGTCTGGCTAGTTTAGAATCACGAAATCGTACATATTTCCTCCGGGCTTGCTTGAGGGCTTCCGACTCCTCTAGTTTTTTGGCCTCCTCGCGAAACTTCTTGATGTTCTCCTTCATCTCCTTGTTCTTGCTCAGTTCCTGCTTGAGATTGTCCATAAACTCTCCGAGAAAGCCTCTGCGACCGCCACCGGAGGACATAAACCTCGCCTGCGGATGACTTACGTGTGAAAATAATGCTTTAAATCCACTATTTCCCCCCCAAAACAAATAATGTGTGACCCTCACCTGCGCCGTGGCAGCCGCCGGGCCACATATCCTGTACACATGAGCTCTGTTGTATAAAGACGCATACTGACGAGCAACTAAAAGTGCAGAACTTCTCCTGACACACAGCTGAGGAGAAAAACATGCATCATAATGCAGTTTTTACAGAATTATGAATGAAAAAACACCATCTAGTGACAGTTTTGCCATAGATAAACATGCTCAGGAATTTATGTCACTGTCAAACAAGACTTTATACATAAATTACTTATATATCATAAAACTTTGATGCTTTTCCAAAATATACCATGGTATTCCCATGGTGCACGTCCATAAAGCATGGTAAAAGCATGGTACTTCATGGTTAAGAGGTCTAAACACAATCAATCCCTGTATTTTTTGTGATTTGTACATACGTAATCTGATTTAAGAGCTTCGTTTGTTATGTTATTACAATATGTAATGTTACATCAAGGCCAGAATCATGTTTCATAAGCATGACTGATCCATCTATTCACATTGCAGCGTTATAAACGCGCGGTTCTGTTGAACCAATCGCACGCTCGTGCTGCTTTAATCGCGGGCGTCGCGTTTATCATACCAATGTCGATCGCGTTGTTAAAGAGCCCTTAATAATCGGTTTACATGAGAAACTCACCTGGTAACACTGACACAAGGAGGCCGCCATCTTGGAACCGCTGCGAGTGACCCGTTTGGCTGGTGACCTTGTGACGCAATTCCGGGGGAGGAGCGACGTCTCTGGGCAGCCAATGAATAGACTCGTGTTCTCTGACGTGTCGCTTGGTATGTCTTTTATATATTGTATGGAATCTATCTATCTATCTATCTATCCACACACACACACACACACACACACACACACACATATAAACATTTAAAATACAACATATTCCTTGCTGACATATGGCAAAGATTTTATTTTGTACAAAAAATGTTCCTTACAGTAACACAATAGACATTTTGCTTTGAGTTGACGTTTTTCATTTCTGTGTCAACTTAACAATTTTTAAAGCAAAACACAATTATAAGGAATATATTAATTATGTTTAACATGGATATTAAGCTTAGACTAAAAGTATCACAAAAATCTATAAAAACAATAATAATAGAGAACAATAAATCACCATAAAACATGCAGACAGTCCTAATGTTGAATCAATCAATGATATAAAGCACTACCCGACCCACATCTGGCCCACATGAATTTCACATTGATCTGGGCCAAAACTATGGTGCTGTCTGGGATGTCTTGTTTTTTCGTTTCTTTTTAAGTTAGTTGTAGTTAATCATCAGGCCATGTCCAAACCTCGCCCCCAAAAACACAACAGCCAACCAGATGTCAACTAACCCATAACACGTCACAGGTATAAATTTCATCTGTAAATATTAGAAAGTCATGCAAATATATCAATTTTACTGTCAGGGGTATCTTTGACAGTCAATCTTTTTAAATGCTCAGGTTATGCATTGAGGAAACTACAATGTCTCAAATGCATTAAACAGCACAAACATTTGCTGTTTGTCATGGTGGATTTATTTGATTCATAATCGACATTAAGGGCTGCTTAAGAATAAGCATGCACATAAAATTATCCTGACTCATTGAATCTGGATAGAATTAGTGAGATCGTGTGAACTTAAATCGTTGTTTATGAATCTGATGTAGTCCCAATAGATTTCTTAGGATATTTCAAGTCAGGTTTTGACTTTAAGCTCCGCTTAGCATCTTTTATGAAACTCATCGGCTGAGTTTTTAGCGTGGTTATTGGTCAATGTTCATCGTTGAGTTATTTCTGAATTCACATTGATTTTCACGATGGTTGTTGCTGCCTCCATGCGCCGTGTTGCGGATGCATTGCTCCATATGGCAGAGATGGATGCATTGGTATAGATGGAGGATAAAACATGTTATTTTGCTGCATTTTGCTTTTTATTTTTATTTTATATTTATTTTTAATTTTTCCATCTCTCGTCGCATCTCCTCATTTATGGCGTTCTCCTCCTGTGGTCTCTTCTGTTCCTCGACTAGTTTCTTACGATGTTGTTTGATCATCCAAATCTTCTTTTGAGTTGCTACTTTTACCGGTGCAATGGCCTTTTGGGCGTTGAGTTTGCACATTGTGCTGCTTTAATTGAGAGGGACCTTCGTCTGAAGCATCAATGGAATACTTTTGCGCAACAAAGAGTTTTACAGAGATAGCAGCAGAATTATGGAGTTAATTTTGTGGTGGTTTTCCAACGAATACACAATGGCTGAATCGTCGCTGATTTGTCGGTTAGTGATTGTTAGTGTTTAGTGGTTGAGCTCGAAGTTTGTCGCATTCATCCGGGGCGGACGAAAAATTGAGATTCATGTTTTTGGATGTCACAAGTTGAGAGCTTCCACTGCGGTCTAGACACTCGCACCATTGACTTCCTTTGTCAGTAGCTGGTTCTTTGTGCAAATATGTCGTAGTTGATCTTGATTGGTTGTAGTTTCACCATCTGTTGGTGTTCGTAGATTCAACGACTTTGATTCTTCCATATTGGATTCTGTAGCAGCTGGCAAGTTAATTTTGATACTGTAATGCAAGCTTAATTGCTGAGATGATGGAGGACCATTGTTTCGACCTAGCGACGTCAAATTGTATGTTTCGGTAGGAAGTATGATGTTTGATTCATTGATAAAGTATGGCCCACGAACTTGCTTTACTTCTTCCTCGACGTCTAAAGATAGCAAACCAACCATTCTGCTCGATTTGAGAGCTTTGTGGTATGCTTGATCTTGTAGAGACTTGTCGCACAATATCTCTTGCACCAAAACTGCAAAAATTCTTGCGATATCCAATAATGTATTGGCGTCTGTTGACTTTAAACAGCCAATGTTGCAACTGTTCATACATTCTCCATGCATTTTGACCATTTAGGCTAAGTATTTTCCAATGTGGCTGTCGCTGTTAGCCATTAGCTTAGCGTGCACATCTCTAATCCGTTTAAGGAGAATTAAGCACATGGTATTTAGCATTTCTTCGGCCCGTGACCATTTTGAATGTCAGACTGACCCATCAATCATGACCAGCCTGTGAAATGATCTCAGATGCCTTGGAAAGATTTGCGAATCCTTGATCCACATGCTCTGCTCCACCATCTGCCATTGATTACACAAAAACACAGGCGTTCATATGTGAATATGTGCTCTCGTGTGACATGCTCAAGCCATTCCATTCAATATGAACTGAGTGTGAGCTTCTGAATGCTGAAATACAAAGTGAAGTCTATTTTAACATTAATTGTGATATTTGCCAAACTAACAGAATATAGCCTATTCTATAAACGTTTTGCTAAAAAAATTTTTTACATTTTGCAAACACGTTTTTAAAACATTATTTCGGAATGTTTTCTGAACGTTCTGAAACGAGTAGTAACATTTAAAATTATCAGACATTTAAAAAATCAACTGAGATGTTTGAGAAACCTTTCTGTCAACATCATTCCGTGTACAATGCATCCATAAAATGTTTGTACTAACGTTTTGAGAACATTATTACTAGTGGCGTTCATTATTACTAGTGGACTGATTATCAAACATAAAGAGGTTTCGCTGTTTTATATCTAAAACATTTAGTGACACATGGGTGTTTTAAAGACTGAATGTTTGTCTTTTTTTGCTCTCTCTTGCAATGCGGAAGAAGGTAAAAAAAGAAGAAGAAAAAAAAGGACTTCTGTAGGACAGATGACCAGAGGATGGCAGTAAAACTGACTAGGAAAAGTTTTGAATAGAACTACCTGTTGATCTTGTGAATTTTCCTTTACGTTGTTTAGCATACATTTTATAGACTCGTTGTTGTTTACTTGTCCGTTTTTAATTTTATTTTTTATTTGAATTATTGTGGGCTTTCATACTGCATATACACTCCACGTTCTACTGCAATTAGTTAAGGCTACATTTTGCTAAATAAAAAAATATATTAACATGAGAAAATAAAAGTGATTTTATTATTTATATTTGAAACAATACGTTTTTCTTTGTTCTCAAACTATATAACATTACGATTTAACACTAAGAAGTTTATATAATTAATAAAAAAATACTGTTCGTATATCAATCGACATTGAATCTATATTGGAATATTTAATTTTGTTTGTAAATTTAATAAAAAAAAAAGAAAAAAAAATAGAAATTAAAAATGTGTACTTTTATTATGTAATAAACCGCCAAATGTCGCGAGATTACAGAAGGAGCCAAGCATGTGCGATAACGAGAGCAGGGTTTCGCGCGCTGAGCATAAGCTCCGGCGACGCTCGTGAGTGACGCGCGGCTCGACCAATCAGCAAGCGGCTCAGAACTCCGCTCGGCCAATCAGCGACGCGCCGTGCCCGCGGCAGGAGGGGAAACACGTTGTTGAACACTTTTATTGATTCGAGTCCCAGTGCGTTTCGCGGCAAGATTGAACTGTAACAAAAGTGCCACATTTATAAACTTTTAGCGCTTTTATTGAATTAAAACCACGTCTTCAGTTCTCAAGAGGAAGATTACAGGTAAAGAGCCGTTTTTAAAATCAGTTTCGGTTGACCTTTAATGGTATTGTCTTTAAAACCACGCTTACGCGCCTTATTTAACTGTGTAAATATGAAGAAATTTGCATGTTTATCTTGCGCACATTAACGGTTACGTCATATTTAGCGCTTTTCAGACACTTCTTTCTTTCACTTTCTGTCTTTGTCTCTTTGGTATTTATTTTATATCAGCAACGTGCCCTTAAATAAAGTCTTCTTGTGAGGTTAATACGATTTTTGCTATTAGATCAGTTAAGATTTGTGTTAGCAGTGTCTTGAGGGCTGAAATAATTCCGCGTATCTGTGCAAATAGAGTTCAAAACAAGCCCATGAGAGACAGGAAAGTGTTTGTGAAGGTGTAGTAATGTAGTAATGCAGGAGTTCAGAATGGGTTAGCGTTATTTACAATGATTTTATGTCATTAAAATGATTCATGTTTAGCTATTTGACTCATTTAGTTTTCATTTTCAGTTGCTCCTGGTTTATATTTGTCATTTAAGTGTCTGTTTTTGATTCGAGACCACCCACATCATGACCAGCGTACAACCCCTTAATTAAATGAACGCGATTTGCGTTAATTCTGGTCTAAACTGATTGTTTTCTACGAATAAACTCCAAATAGACTCATTAATTAAATTCAAGTCCCATTTCAGCATCCTGTTTTTGGTTTAAACTCGACAACATAAAGACTTAAGGTTATTTCATTCAATGCACTACCATTGAATGGCGTTAGGGGGCGTTTCCGTCTATTTCCGCCAATAACAGGCGTGGTTTGGTTGTCAACAAGGCCTTTTATTACTCTATTATATACTATCTTACCCGTAGGAATGGAAACTAAGCTCTCACAACACTTTGAAATTGGATCTAGATGGGTAGCATGGGAATCCCTTGGTTTTTAGGCACGTACCATTGTTGTAAACCATGTTTTTATAGGCACGTACCTTTTATGAGAGTTTTTTTTTGGGGGGGGGGCACGTATCTCGGTAACACCTTGTTTTTTTGGGCATGCACCATTAATAAAGCCATGTTTTTGTGCATCCATCATGGTAATGCAATCTTTTTTGGCCTGTACTTTGGTAAAACCATTTTTCTTGGGCATATACCATGGTAAAATTGCCTTTCTTGTTCATGTACTTTGGTAAAAACATTTTTCTTGGGCATATACCATGGTAAAACTGCATTTCTTGATCATGTACTTTCGTAAATCCATTTTTTTGGGGGCATATACCATGGTAAAACTCCATTTTTCAGGCAAGTACATTGGTAAAAACCATGTTTTACTTTGGTATTGTTTGGTGTGCCTTTTGTAATCTCATGTTATATAAATATTGTAAGCATTTGTCAATGATAAATATACACCATGCACTAATCATAAATTGGAAAACTAAGGAACTAAAATTAGTCAAATGATGTGGAAGTGCTTGGAAAATAAAGTACCTTGGGTTTTGTCATTCGGTGCTATCACTATATCATGCTTTTTTTGTGAAGGTAACATAACTCTATATAAAGTTGTTGTAAAAAAAAAAAAACCTGATCGCTTTGAAGCAGCTTCTCAGAGTATCAACCCTAAAAGCGCCGTAGGAGACGAACGAGGAAAAAGCTGCCCGTGTCGTTTCACGTCACTGTGAAACGAACACCTTTTTCCTGCTCGTTTGAAGCTCTTGGCTCAGAGCCACGGACTGAGCTATAAAAAGCAAGACGGGGAAACGGTCTGACTCACTGACGTCGCTTGTTGCAGGTTTGCCGCCATGTGGATCCAGGTGCGCACTATGGATGGCAAGGAGACCCATCGGGTCGACTCCCTGTCCAAGCTCACCAAGGTGGACGAGCTGCGCGTGAAGATCGCAGAGCTCTTCAACGTCGAAGCTGAGAGGCAGCGACTCTTTTACAGGGGCAAACAGGTGATGTGGACTTCAGAAGCGGTTTCATCTCCATAAAGTGGACAGGGATTGGTTTATCTAGGGATGCACCAAAATTAAAATGTTTGGCCGATGGAGTTGATGCTTTTTCTCGGCTTTTATTTTGAAAGAAGCCCACAGGGTGATCGCAATGCTTTTTTTTTAGTTTTTGACAACAGTATGCAGATTTATTAATAATTCTTATCACGAATTTGGGAAGATGTTTGTCGCACGAATCACATTGTCACATGCCTTTTAAAAATAAATAAATCGCAAAAGTGTTACCGAGCAACTGACGAGTATCAAGTTCAACGCAGATTTTCCTCGCGCTGTGTGCACTTTGAACCCTGGCAATTCGTGCATGCATTAGAAAATATAGCATTCTGCACTCCATTTACTAATCGTTTGAGGTAATCTTGTGATTTGAATAATCATACAGTAGCCGACATGTTTGCTGCATTAGTTCGTGCCTCTGTTTGATCGCGTTAGTTATTTATATTACCGAAAGATAAGTAATTTTTTTTTTTTTTTTTTTTTTTTTACTATCTTTGGCCAAATAATTTTGGTTGCCGAATATTCTGTGCATCCCTAGTTTTATCTGTTAGTAATTAATTGGGTAGTTAAAAATATGAAGCATTATTTTGTGTATTGTTGTTTTCCTGATAATTTAATCTCCACCATGTCATCCAAGTTGTTCGTGTCTTTCTTCAGTCGCCAAGAACTGAAGTTTATTTTAGGAAAACATTTCATGGTTTTTGTCTGTATAGTGGACTTCAATGGTGACCAACGATTCAGTGCAGCTTCAAAGTGCTCGTCACAATCCCAGACCAGGAATAAGGATCTTGTCTAGCGAAACGATCTGTCATTTCCTGGATAAATAAAATAACGAATTCTCTGCTTTTCACACGATGTAATCCTGTTGGAAAGATCACGCATGCTTAGTTCTTCGGTTAAAAACTCCCTAATTCTCCAGCTTTAAAAATCATCTGTATTCATTGAAAATGCATTTTTAACGTTCAGTCCATTGAGCACCACTGAAGTCCACTAAATGGAGAGTAAATTAAGGAAAGTTTTATTCTGAAAGTGAACTTGCCCCTTAACGTTTAACGTCTTGTTTGGGCATCGTAGATGGAAGATGGCCACACAATCTTTGACTATAATGTTGGGTTAAACGACATCGTGCAACTTCTGGTGCGTCAGAAGCTCCCGTCGGCTCCGCTGCCGAAAGACAAAGAGGCCGAGCTGTCTGACTCTGACTCCGGCTGCGGATCGGCCCAGAGCGAGTCCGATAAGAGCTCCACGCACGGCGAGAGCGACGGCCAAAGCGCCGGGACATCGGGCCAGACGGACACGCCGGATCTCATCGACCCTGGCTTTGGCTTCTACAAGGTGAGAAACTGAGATTAAACCTTCCCGGACGCTCAGGAAATCGTTCTTGCGTAAATTGTCAATTACACTATAAATGCCTCAAGTTTGTCGCTTGTATATTGACATCATTATCTTTAAACACAGTTATTCAAATACTTTAAAAAAAAAAATTTTATTACACTAATCTCTTAAATCTCTAAATTGTCAAATTTGCATAAATTGTTTCTAAAGCATTCATAAAACTTTTTACTTTTGTAAGAACTAATATGCAATGTTTGGAAAATCCCTTTGTGTGTAAGTTGTCGCAATTCAGTTAATCGCAAATTTACGATAAATGCTTATGAAAATATTAAATTGTTGACCATGTTATTGGATGTGTTCTTTGACGTTTTGCTGGCTAAGTTTGTCGTATTTTTTTACATAATCTACAAACTTAATAATTTTAATAGTAAAAACCTTTTTGTTTGTGTTCAATAAACGTTTTAAATATCCATACAAGAAAAAAATGAGTTTAACAATCTCAATGTAACAAACACTTTGCATAATGAACAAAATTCAATATTGACATTTTATATTTCATGTTTTTATATTGCATTTATTATACAGTTAATAAGTTGTCTTGTTATATTTACCAATATGTAGCACATGTAGCAGACGCTTTTATCCAAAGCGATTACCAAAAGCAATTTTTCAGTATTTAAAGAGCGCTAGACTCTAAAATAATTTCGAAATTGTCCAATTTTTGTAAATAGTGACGTTTCATTTGCATCTCATCGATTCTCCTACAAACGTCTTGCCGTTTTTGTTTTTCCCTGATTTGATGGTAAATGTATTTCCTTTAACCTAGATCAATGAGTTTGTGGACGCTCGAGACTTGAACATGGGTGCCTGGTTTGAGGCGCAGATCGTCAACGTGACTAAGTCTTTGAGTGAAGACGGAGGATCCGACGGGGAAGAGGAGATCATTTACCATGTCAAATATGAAGAGTAAGTAAATACTCACTCTACATAATCACACTGATCCTGCTACAATGTAAACAGTCATATTTAACTTGAGTTGTGAATGTGAGTTTGCCGTCAGAATTGAATGACCCCAATATTTTCTTTACGACAAAATAATGGTAAGAAACATCTTTATATTTCGTCCTTGCGAGCTGAACACAAAAATGAATATACAATGTAATCGAATGTAATTGGATTGTTTAAAGTTGAGTTATTGGCATAAATTCATGTCTAATTTACAGCATCAGCATTGAGAGTATACCTTCCTGTAAGCAAAATGGACTTCATAACTGAAATATGCCCAAATTAATAGTGAAATCAGAAAAAAATGGTTAGCTTGTGAGCTAAATCAAATGCAGATGTCTTTAACGATACTCCTCATGCCTTCACTGTCATGTGTGCTTAACAACGAATACAGTTTGACATCAATAAATCATGAACTAATTAAAATAATTTAATCAAAGTCATTTTCAGCCAGGTCTTATGACCCAAATATAAGGCTGAATTGACTTTGAAGACTGACTTTGTAAACCTGTAATATGCAATATTTTCCAAACAGGCTGAAATTATCTACAAAATAGTTTTTTTTTTTTTCTTCTCCAAATTCAAACCGGTTTTCAGCATGAACACCTGTGTTCTTCGCGAGTGCCTCATGCACCTGTTAACATCTCCCAGTTTCAGTCTTCCTTTCATCTTTGTCTTAAGCTGTTTATCAAAGGCGGTCTGTTTAAACGTCCCGTGCTGTTGAATGCTAATGGCGGGAGTGTGTGTGCTCTTTGCAGTTACCCTGAGAACGGCGTGGTGCAGCTGCGCGGGAAAGACGTCCGTCCGAGGGCGCGCACCGTCTACCAGTGGCACCAACTGGAGAAGGGCATGATCGTGATGGTGAACTACAACCCGGACGAGCCCAAGGAGCGCGGCTACTGGTACGATGCCGAGATCCAGAGGAAGAGGGAAACACGCACCCAGCGGGAGGTTTACGGCAAGATCCTGCTCGGGTAGGACCATGTTTTAGTCTTTATAGGGCTAGTTCACCTAAAAATGGAAATTATCATTAATTACTCTGTAAAGGCCCGTTCACACAAAGGACGATAATTTTTAGATGGATAACAAGTAGATGTAGTTATTAAATATTAAAGAATAGCAGAGTCCACTCCACAACTAAAATGATAAAAGCACAGAAAAATGAAATCGTTGGAATCACTTTCAAAATGATTTTTTTTTTTTCAGCTTATGAACGATTCAAACATTGACGTCCAATCAGAATCCATCCATCGAGCTCGATAATTTAAAGCGACAGACGAATGTGCACTTAGACGATATCGTTCGCTGGTGTAAACGCTAATCTCGTTATCTTTATAGTTATCGTTCTTGGTGAGACCGATGCTACTAGAATACTTTGTGTGCAAAGAAAACAAATGAATTCATTCAACCACTTGAAGACAATCATTTACCCATCATTTCACTTGTTCCAAATGTGTTTCGTGCTTCTGTTGAACACAAGATATTTTGAAGAAAGTTGGTAACCCAGTTGTTAACGGTAGCGATCGACTTCCATAATATGGTGAAAAAAAAAATACAATGAAAGTCAAAATGCTACCATCAACTCTTTGGTTACCAACATTCTTCAAGATATATTTTGCACTTCCTTAGGCCAAGCTTTTAGCCGAACAATGTAGAAAAAGTTGTTGCGCAGTGTTTTGGCCAACATTTTACATAGTAGCTGCGTTGGGTTGGCATAATGTATTTGCGTTAATTGCTCCTTCAAATCTGCTTAAAAATGGTCTATTCCACTTGCTGACCATTTTCAGTTATTGGTCTAAATAAATGAAGTTTAAGTGAGTTTCTCATTTTGATTTATGAACTTAAGGATTTTTTTAAAGAACTTTTAAAGCTTTAATATGAAATGTGATATTTAAAATGTTTAAAAAGATTTAAAACTATTACATAGCATGGGTTAAATCATAATTTTTTTTTTTTTTAATATGTTGTAAAGTGTCAACACAAAGGTGTTGCTTCCAGTTAGGAGAGCAAGTTTGCGTTAATTTCTAATGAAATCGTAAGTTTATCTGCAGACTTAATGGTTTCAAAACCATTTTTTATTAAACTTATCACGTTCATTGACAAATTCTATTAAAGTGGTCAATTTTGTGGTTTGATCAAATTGTGCCTAAGAACGTAAGTATTCTGAAGAATTAAAATGGATATTAAAATAGAATATTTAAGTGTATTACAAATTTAATACATTTAAATCTCAACAATCATCTGTAAACATGTCAAAGATTTCGTAAAATAATTAAGCAAACGAATATGCAAAATGTTTGTAAAGCCCCTTTTTATGGAAGTTGTTACCTTCAGCAGGAAAATTAGGTCTTATTCCTCGTAAAAACCAGTGTGCAACTTATCGAGCAAATTAGATATTTAAAATTGCATTGGTTCTGCTGGTAATTTCCTTTGTTTCGCTCATAATGTTTGTCCACACTTTCTACAGAGACGCTGGCGATTCTCTCAACGACTGTCGCATCATGTTTGTAACCGAAATCTACAAGATCGAAGAGCCAGGAAGTTCTGAGGGTCCAGGAGCCTCTTCAGACAGCCCTCTGAAGAGTAAGTCTGACTTGGTATCAAATCGAACCTACATTTTGTGTTTACTGTATTTTTTTTTTTCAATGTTAAGCGTAGACTATAAGTTTCCCGTTTCTGTCGAATCAGGGTCGAATGGACCTGAGTGTAAGGTCTGCAAAGACGACCCGAAGAAGAACTGCCGTGTGTGCAACTGCCACGTTTGCGGCGTGAAGCAGGATCCCGACAAACAGCTGCTGTGCGACGAATGCGACATGGCGTTTCACATGTACTGCCTGAACCCGCCGCTCACCACCATCCCTGAGGACGAGGACTGGTAAACCAGTTTATCTAATACTTCCATCCAAAGCAACAATGAATCAACTCTCGAGGGATTTGAACCAACAACCTTCTAGCTACATCAAAAAACTTGATAATTCTCGCTGTATTTTTATGTTCACAATGTATGTTTCTTAAACGAAAATTCTGTCATTAAGTAATCACCCTCATGTTGTTCCAAACCCATAAGACCTTCGTCTATCTTATGAACGCAAATAGAGATATTTTTGATGCATTTCGAGAGCTCTCTTACCCTCCCACAGAGATCAAGGTCCAGAAACGTAGCAAGGAGATCGTTAAAGTAATCCATGTGACTTCAGGGGTTCAACTAATTTTAATAAGCTACGATAATACTTTTTGTGCGCGAAAAAAGCCGCTATAGGGTAATGTGGGGGAGACGAATTGTTGAATAAACTTTTTTTTTATTTTTTTTCCACACAAAGTATTCTCATAGCTTCATAAATTTTACAGTTGAACCCTTGACGTATCTATACATCAGATAACATTATAGAAAATACAATTTGTAAATTGTTGAATTTGCGTAAATTGCTCGTCAGCTGTTCGTAAAACCATTCTTGCGACACACTGCTAAAATTGTTCTCGTAATCATTTTAATACGTTCATCCAAAGCAAAAAATTGATTCTTGAGGGATTTGAACCAACAACCTTCTGACAACGGCAAATAAACCTGTTAGCTTTAGCTGTTTTTTTTCCTCGCAATTTGTAGTTTAAATTGATCTACAAACCTAAATACTTGAATAGTATTTTGAACGAAAGTTTAAGCTTCAGTATCATAGTTTTGTACATGAAATATTTTAATGTTAAAGATTCTTCGTTTTTTTTTTTTTACAGTAAGATCTAAAATAATTTGTAAATTGAATGTGTAAATCATTCACACTGTTTGTAGAACCATACATGTGACGAATTGTCAATTACTAATTTATTTTATACCTTCATCCAAGACTACAATAAAGAACTCTTAAGGGATTTGAACCAACAACCTTTGGCAAGAACGAATATGTAAAATATGAAACACATTTAATTACTCCTAAAACCCAAGCGTAAAACAATCGTCGATTTCACTCTAAATATGTTTTTCGCAGGTATTGTCCTGAATGCCGTAACGACGCCAGCGAGGTGGTTCTGGCCGGAGAGAAACTGAAGGAAAGCAAGAAGAAGGCCAAGATGGCGTCTGCGAGCTCGTCCAGTCAGAGAGACTGGGGGAAGGTGCGTTTCAGACCGAGTTTTCAAATCACAAACACCCATGTGGTATTGGTTCAGATGAAGTATTTATGAGCCTGGTGTCTCGTTTGGCAGGGAATGGCGTGTGTCGGCCGCACTAAACAGTGCACCATCGTTCCCTCCAACCATTACGGCCCTGTTCCTGGAGTCCCTGTGGGAACACTGTGGAAGTTCAGAGTGCAGGTTTGTTTTTAGTATGCCTCTTAATTGGTCACAGCCTATTAACCTTGACCTTTAAAAAAAAATGTGTTAATTATTAGCTTGAGTGCAAATTTTTAAGTTATAATAATATTTTTTATAGGTCTTTTGTAATCATGGAAACCCTAAAAATGTTTTTTTTTAAATGTTAATAGTTTTAGTATTTGTCTTATTTTGAAAATTATATATATATAGATTTTTTTTTAATGGAGTCCATTTATTAGTTTAATGTAATAAAACTAGTAAATAATGCTATTTTTCAAAAAAAGCTGAATTTTTGTACAAACTTTATAATTTTTAGCTTTTATAATATAATTAATGTGGTTTATAAGGATGTTTAGAACAATTATATAAAATTGTATAATGAACAAGCTGATTACATTTTTAATGCAGTTAGTGTTTATATGCAAAACCTAATTTTATTACATTTATGCGTATTTGCATTATTTGCATATGTTTAAACCAATAAAAGGTGTTACTAATTGAAATTTTTCAAAATGATTCATTAGTTGAAAATCTTTCTAAAATGAAGAAGTCCAGTAATCATGGTAAGGTGATTGTCTTGGGGCTCATGTTTTCATGTTTCTGACGCTCAGGTGAGTGAATCGGGCGTTCACAGGCCTCACGTCGCTGGGATTCACGGCAGAAGTAACGACGGCGCTTATTCTCTGGTTCTCGCCGGGGGCTACGAAGATGACGTGGTACGTTTGTGACTCTCGTCCAAAACTGTCTTTCGAGACCTCTTTCTCTTCCTCCTTTCACCTGTGACCCTGTCTTTACTCAGGACGACGGTAACGAGTTCACCTACACGGGATCCGGGGGTCGCGACCTCTCGGGAAACAAGAGGACGGCCGAGCAGTCCTGCGATCAGAAGCTCACCAACATGAACAGGTCCGAGAACCGTCGCGTTATTAAACATTCTTAATGCTTAGCTGTTTGAGTTGTGTTTTTTGTCTTGCGCTTTATGCAGTATGGAAGATCTCAGAGTCGCGAAGCTGAGATTGCATCAAACGTGGAAGAAATGCAAGATTTTGTACGAGTTTTGTTTTGATTGTTGGTTTGTGATTTGTTAGGGCTCTTGCTCTGAACTGCAACGCGGCGGTGAACGATAAGGAAGGTGCCGAGGCCAAAGACTGGAAAGCTGGGAAACCCGTGAGAGTCGTGCGCAGCTCCAAAGGACGCAAACACAGCAAGTTCAGTCCCGAAGACGGCAACCGCTACGACGGCATTTACAAGGTGAGCGATTTGTCCCTGTTTTCAACATGATTATTTATGTTTTAGATATTTATAATATCTTATTTATTCATACATTTTCTGGAGATTGCACATGATGGACCTTGAAATTGTAACACATACTGCTTTAATTATACTTTCAATATTTTGTTTTTATTTTTATTAAATTTTTTTTTTATGCATTTGTTGTTCAGTAATTTATAGTCATTTATTAATACAAATTTATGACCATCCTTTTATCTATTCATAACTTTTTTTTAATTTAAATCAATTATATATTTTAATTGTACAGTTTAAACAACACTGTTTGTTTTAACTACTTGATTTTGAGTTTTTATTTTGATTATACTTTATATATGCATTTGTTACTCAATTATAATTCTAACCTTTTTTTGTAATTAAAAAAAATTTAAGACTATCCTTTTTTTTAATTCTAAACTTGTTTTAATTAAAAAGAACTTGGATATTTTTTTTAAATGATACAATTTCAAGCACCGTTTATATTTTAATGATACTTATTTTACGTGTTTTTTCTCTATAATACTTTAATCATGCTTTAGTGAAGTTATTTTGATTATTATATATAGTTTAAAATTTAGTTGTACTGCATTTCAGTTGACTGATTTTTTTTCTTTTTTGTTTTACATGTTTAAGTGTATTTAATAATGCATCTTTTTGTATTGTACTTAAGCACAGGAACATGTATTCATTTACTTCAATAATTATAATTTTATTTATTATTCCCATTCTTTCCTTCTCAGGCTTGTATTTATATTTTTCAGTTAATACTTTGAGAACTTTTTTTTTGATAAATTATTTAAATACTATCGTTAATGCAGTTGTATGTGGGAAGTAATTAATCGGCGTGTTAATTAGGTGGTGAAGTATTGGCCAGAGAAGGGCAAGTCTGGCTTCCTCGTTTGGAGATACTTGCTGAAACGTAACGATGATGAACCTGCGCCGTGGACTCGCGACGGAAAAGAGCGCATGAAGAAACTGGGGCTCACCATGCAGGTAATGTCTTCTGCCACATTTCACTCAAGTTTCACAGATTTTGTTTGGGAATCGCTCTGAATCCTCATTCTCTGGCGCTTCAGTATCCTGAAGGTTATCTGGAAGCCGTAGCTGCGAAAGAAAAGGAGAAAGAGAACAAGAACGACGAAGACGAGGTTGAAGAAACGCCCACCAAGGGCAAGAGGAAGAGGAAATCCCAGACCGGTAAGTAACATCCTGATTTAATAAAGACCGAATCTATGAATCTGTCCGTAATGTCTTCGCTTCTCTCTATCGCAGTGGACGAGAAGAGCTCTCCGGCTAAAAACACGCCTAAGAAGATGAAAGTGGAGGCGTACAAACTGAGCAAAGAGCAGAAGGCCTTGATCAAGGACGACGAGCTCAACAAGAAGCTGTGGGACGAAGCCATGGCGTCTCTCAACCTGGGACCTGTACGTTCAGACCACAGAGCCTTCGATATTGTCACTTGTCTTGTAATTAAGCTGCTCTGATTGTTGGTTTAATGTGTTTGTGACACACTTGTAGCGCTTCATCAACAAAGTGGAGGAGGTTTTCCTGTGCATCTGCTGCCAAGAAGTCGTCTATCAGCCCATCACCACAGAATGCCAACACAACGTCTGCAGGGTAAGAGATAAAACCACAGACAAACTTGCATTATAATGCAACAGCGGACTTTAGAGTGGACAATAGAACGCTATTACATTTACTTAAGTATTTTACTCACATTCACAAGTTTTTTTTCTAGTTCTTGTTTGGTTATTGATTGTAATTGTATTCGTAAAATTTGTATATTTTTTTTTTTTTGATAACTCTACTTTTAGAATTTTTACATTTGTTTCAATCAATTTTGTAAGTTTTGCTTTAGGAAAATTATTAAAAAAAAATGTTTTTTTTTTTTTTATTCTTTCATTTGTCCTAAAACCGAAATGTGGTCTTGTCTTGGAATAACTTTTTTTTTTTTTTTTTTTATCCACTTCAAATGCTGATTGTTGTATTATACTTAAAAAAAAAAAAAAAAAAAAAAATGTATTGTACTTTATTCATTTTAATTTTTACGATTCGTTTTTGATTATACTTTTTTAAATTGCGCTTTAGTAAAATTATATTATGTATTTTAAAATGTACACAATACATGTTTTGAAAATGTATTTTAATTTCACCTAATTTTGTTTGTTAATTTTTTATATACACATCAGTTATTTTAAGATTATATTTTAATTATTTTAATTTAATAATTGAATTGTTTTTAATTGTCTTTTTTTATCCCTCCTGCTGAAGTACAGCATTTCATTTAATATAATTATTTTTGTTAAATTGATAATTACTTTTTGCATTTTTTTTTTTATTATTATTTTATCAATTTATGTGATGTCTGATTTTAGGGTTTTTGACAACTTGAGGGTCTCATTTCATCATTGCACATGCAATAGTTTGTACATTTATGAATAAGATAAACACAGTCTTGTTCTCTTCGCAGGAATGCCTTCAGCGGTCTTTCAAAGCCGAGGTCTACACCTGTCCAGCCTGCCGACATGACCTGGGCAAAAACTACCAAATGACGGTGAACAAACCTCTCCAAGCCATCCTTACTCAGCTCTTCCCTGGATACAGCAGCGGCAGGTGTTGACGCTGATGTTTTCGGCACAGTGATGCGGCGCGACAGAATTTCACAAACGAAACATGGATTTCGTTTTTTTTATATATTTAACAATGCATCAGGTTGTAGGATTGATGGAAACGCCTCCGCCTTGATTGAACACCGCTACTTGATTTGGCCCTGTTTTGTGATCTGCCTCTATCTAGCCACTTGACTTTGTTGTAGTTATTTCTTCCGAATTGCGATCTCCGTATTTACGAGTAAAGTGATTCTAGTTGTGTTTTAGCTATAGCTGCTTCAAGTGACGTATCATTGCCTCCTTGTACCCTACACCAGCACAATGAACCATAGCTATGCACAATTACCATGTTCGTTAATTTTTCTCAGCAATTTGTCATTACGATGATTTGTACGAAAACGTTGGCTTTAGAATCCTGTTTAACATCTCGTTGCTTCATAAGTGTGTTTGACATTTTTACTGTACCATCGTTAGTGCTAACTGAATTTAATGAATGCTAATATCGCATCAACTTTTTTTTTTTTTTTTTTTTTGCCATTTGATGTAAACAAGCTTTCGTACAAATGCTATTTAGAATCGTTGTATAAGGTGCTTAAGTAGTAGCGTTTTTACCATTGTTAACGTTAACTAAGAACTATCTATGCACTATTATGGTGTTTCTTCATTTTTTCACAAACCGTAATTTTTCCTTACGATGATTTGTCTAAAAGCACTGGCTCAAGAATTCCATTCAAACGATCCCATTGCGTTGCGATTTTAGCTAATGTTTTTTTTTTTTTTTTTTTTTTGCAAGCAGTAATTTGACATTGCATTGATTTGTGTGAAAGTGCTGGCTCTAGAGTCTTGTTAAAACGAACCAGCGCGTTGCGCTTTTACTGTACCATTATTATCGTTAACTAAATAAAAAATAAAAATGCTATATATAATGTTTGGAACGCTAATATCCCAACAGGTTTTTCCACTTAGTACGTTAACAAGCCTTTGTACGAATGTTAACGTCCGAGAGTTTATGGTGCTGTAGCCGTAATGGTTTTTACTGTACGATGGTTAGCGCTAACTAAATTTCAAATAAACTAGCTATGCACTATGAGGATGTTTGCGACGTTATCTCAGCTTTTTTTGCCAGCAGTTTTTCATACAAGCCTTCATACATATGTTAAGATCTGTGAGTTTAAGGTGCCGTAGCTTTACTAGTGCACAAACGTTTTTACGTTTTGGCTTTATTAAATATTTTATCGTACTGCCGTTATTGGTAACTAATAAAACTTAATCAAAAAAAAAAAACATTTTAACCTATTTACGTTAAAAAAAAAAAAAAAACGACATTTGTTAAACTTATCCTGTTTCTTATCAATTTTGATAAGCAAATAAATTTTAATACGCTCTGAAATTAATAGATATTATCCCTCTTTTTTGTTTATTTGCTTTACCGTTTAACTGCTGTGTGTGCTTTAGAAATGGATCGTCATTTTTCCACTAACTTCTGCCGTTATGCAAACAGTGGTCATGCGTGTAAAACCAGTCCGCGATCTGCATTTCAGTCGATGGTTTTAAGCGCTCCTGGTCTGCCTTGACTCTTCGAAGGTTTTCGAGATAAATCCTTGAACCGTTTTCCGCACAAACACACACAGATTCTCATTCAGGAAGTATTTAATTGTATCGTCTTTTTCGCCAGTTGACGTTCTTTGCTTGTTGTAAGAGTTGTTATAGTATTTGCTAAATAAAATGCCTAAGGCTGCAGATAATTACCTTTTTTTTGTTTTATTTGTTTTCTTTAGTTATACCTCAACTATTTCTAATATTTGCATAGACTGGAGCTGTATATTCTGAAATTTGAAATTGTATATTTTTTAGCACTTGTATTTAGCCATTTTTATGTAGTGGTCGGTGCATAGCTATTTTCTTGCACTGGGATGAGTGCTATATTTTCAATAAACTGTATTGAACTTTTATATAAAAATAAAACCCGTGTGTGTGCTCTTCTTAAAATGCTGTGCATCATATTTTGTAACAAAAATGCCATTTTATTTGAATGTGCACGACATGATTCATTAGCGTGAACATACATTAAGTCCAGAAAATGGTAAAACCGCTAGCGATACAAATTAGTGTTAAAATTAAAATGATGCAGCAATATGCAGCATAATGGATTGTTTTTGTTCAGGAAAAAAGTTAATGATACCGGAAGTCGCGCACATTCTTGCTATTGTGTGTTATACCTGTTAACTGCTGCTTCCACTTTTTGAGCATAGACTTGAAAATATAACTTTTGAATGCTTTGGTCTACAGATTAAAGGTTGGTCTCTTTTTAAAGCAGACACTTGGCAGATTATTGTAGAAGTGAAAGTTATAAGATTATATAACAAAGTTATGGAAGTTCAAAAAATATAAGTTTTTTTATATGAAATGTATATTTTACAAAACATGTTTCACTCCTAAATAAAAACCATATTCTGAACAAGTTATGTTCCAAATTTGAGGTTGCTATCTCAAAAAAATGAGCTTTCTGAAATTTCATATTTCATTTTGAGATGGGTCAATCAAGCCCCATTAGTAACCATTTAAGGGTGCCTTCATTTCCATAAATGGCTTTAGTGACCTGAAACATGTTTTTCCATACTTTTCTCAATATTTATGAAGTAGACATCACAGTCATAAGTATTAAGGGTCAGTATGGCAGTATTTGATTTCAATTCAACCTCAAAAAACACAAAAGACATGCTACGAGAACCTTGGACTTGCGTTATAGTTCACAATGCATCAAAACAAGGATAATCTATAGTTTTTTTTCTATACATTCAAAACACTTTTAGACCTTTTCTCTCACAAAAGGCAATGATATCTTTTTAACACTCCATGAGATTGAATAATGATTTTCACTGATTTTTTTCATGATTTCATCTATGCATCACTACTTAAAAAGTAAAGGTCTGAACGCACTGTCGGATTCTGATGAGTACTCTTCTTGCATATCAATAAATTACCGTTATTCTGTAAAAGATGTGTATATATATATATATATATATATATATATATATATATATATAATATCAAAACTAAAGTCTTTAAGTTTTAGGTTCAGACTAAGATATTACGGTTTAAAACATGTCATGAGGGCAAGAGGGCCCACCGGTGGGCCAGTGACAGTTAACAGGTTAAAAAGCTTACAATGCACTCAAGATATTTGTATAGTCAGTAACGACATATTTTGAGATTATTTAGCACTTAACTACTTAAAAATATTAGTAGGTTAAGCCCCAAATTAAAATTTCATCCTAAATAAAAGAAAAATGGGGATATAAACTGGTAGATAGATATGTTGTGTAACGTATATGATTTATATTCTTTGAACACGTTTCCACCTCGTTTACATCGAGGGTTTCGCAAAACGTGTTTGAAACCGGAAGAATGTGGGATCTAAAAGGCATATATTTCATATCAAACGCAGACGTACAGTAAAGTGTGTCGTACAGGAAGACACACTATTATTACGTGAAATACGTGATTTCCGTGATAGTAGGTTGTACAAACACAACGTGAAAGACCGGTTTAGCAGTCAATCGAGCGCGCCAGCCAATGGGAGCTTACGCTTTGGTGGGATCCAGTCAATCACGACACACGTCGCGCTGCAGTGGGCGGAGACGCGGCCCAGCGTTATTGTAGCACAACCGAGCCTTTGGAATCCAGAAAACGAATAGAATCGAGAAGAAAACCGCGACAAAAAGAGCTAAAAACGAGCCAGAGCTGGAGGTAACGCGATATATACTATCTCTATAGCGCTTTCGGGTCGAGTCCGCGGACACTGGACGAGTTTTTATTGTTATTTGTTTGATGTTACAGAGCAGCGGAGTTGATAAGCTTGTCAAATCAGCAGCATAAACGCTGTTGGGGACAAATATAAGCACACGAAAGCATTTGCACTTGAATACAGGCGTGCATTTGATACATATGTCAAAGTGTGTGATGCATATGTGTTATTTGAATTGTGTCCCGGGTGGTTTTTCCATGCATTTCGCTTTGGTAGCCATGATGCATTCTGCTGTAGGCTGCACATACACAAAGGCCATTTAAACCTCCATGTCTCATGCTGACTGAACTTGAGCTGAGCTCAACACTAGGATTTTAACGTTCATTTTGCATCGATTGGCCAATTCTTTTTCGTCCATGCGTGGATGTTCTTTATGGTTAAGCTTCAAGCATATTTTTAATATATGTAATAAACTAGAGAAAGCGAAAGCTAGTGATAGAAAACTGTCTAAGCTAATAAGACGTGCCTGAGATGAATTTTGCGTGCATTAATTGAATATTTATCGCATGATTGCGTTATATTTATGTTAACAGACACTTTAGTAATATATAATTAAATTAAATGTAAACGATGCACTTTGTATTTTGTGTGTGTGTGTGTGTGAAAAGTAGTTCATCCAAAAAATTTGTAATTTACTAAAATATAATCACCCTCATGCCATCCGAGATCTAGATGAGTTTGTTTCTTCATCATATTCGAAGAAATGTAGGATTCCATAATTTGCTCACTAATGGATGTGAATGGGTGCCGTCAGAATGACAGTTCAAACAGCTGATAAAAACATCACAGTAATCCACACCTCTTCAGTCCATCAGTTCACATCTTAAGAAGAGAAAAGCTGTGTGTTTGTAAGAAACCAATCCATCAAAATGATTTTAATAAAAATGCAGGTCCATAATAACGCTTCCTCAGTGAAAAAGTTGTCTGTATCTGAATCAGGAGAGAAATCTGCACGCACCTTTTGGCTTTTCAAGATGTTATTAATTTATGTAATACTTGTGCGTCAGGAATAATGGTCCATGGGGAAACACAGTGTTTCTTGCGTAGTTACAGTAAATGGACTAAACTAATGATTTTTTTTGTATTCAAGTTGCTCAAGGAATCGTTTTAGGTTCTATCTATTATTGATACTATCAGTATTTATTAATATTAATTTTTTTTATGTAGCTAGTTGTAAGAATTCGGTATTTACAGCTAGGGCCGCACAATTAATTAAATTTCTTAATCGCGATTACAATTATAGATGCAACAATTATGTAATCGTTCAAAGCGGCGATCAATCGTTCTAAATCTACTTATGTTATTCTGCATGTTTAAGATGCGTTTTTTATTTCTACGTGTTATCTTAAGAGTTTTTTTTACATTATTTTGATTTTAGTTTTATTTTAACATTATAATACTGCTCATATTTTTACTTTATCATTTAAAGAAGAAACCCATCCGATGTATAGTTGACATTTGATGCTTAATAGTATAGAAAAGCACTAAAAGTAGAGTGACTCCAGCTTATTTTAATATAAAAATATGGTATGCAGTTGCATCAAACAATGGTATAAACATCTTTAAATGTAAATTGTGATAATTGTAATGAATAATCGCAATTAGAATTTCAAGGGAATAACCAACAATTATGATTTTTGGCAAAATCGTGCAGCCCTATTTACAACGAAAGTAGCCTATTTCCATGCCATTTAAATATTAATGCCTTGAGCAACGTGCCCATTAAAATCCACCTATGCATAAGAAAATATAATGCAAAGCGTCACGGCTGCCAGGATCTTTGTAACTATTCTGCGTATTTCAGTTTTTGTAGTTTAGTTTAAATTAATTTAGTTAGCCATTTTATTATTGCAGCGTTGCTGACAACTTGATTATGTGCAAAAAAGCCCATATATTACTCTTTAAGTATTTAATATTAATTTTACATTTGTATGACTCTACTTCAAAATAGTATCTTTGTTTGAAAATGTGCTTTAAAGAATATTTCCATTGCTAGAACATTCCAATTCTGTCCATTCAGTTTGCATTAGTAAATTAAATGGCATTATCTTTAGTATTGCTGTGCACAGTAATGGATTTCTCATGGAAAATCATGCAAATATCCAAGTTTTATTTTTTTTTTCATGACTGGTGAGCGTTTGCATGATTCCTGTGGTTGTTTCTGATGAAAGCGTGTGCAACACAACAGGTCAGACGAGGATTTCAGCTTGGTTACTGTAAAAATGTCTGTCAGATTGTTTTTCAATACTTTTTAAATAAATAAATATAATTTCCTTTTATCAAACATTGCTTCTTTATATATACATTTCTTGATGGCTTGTCCTTTTAATTAAAACCCATCTCCCACTAGAATAAATCCTAAATAACATGAAATTTGTACATGCTATAGAGCTAATCCACAAATACTTAAAGCAATGGTTTTCTATTTTCTTTTGTATTCATGCAGTTTTTTTAATTGTTCATTTTGAGATATTTGTACTTAAAAAAATACATTTGTAACATTGCAGAGCCTTTCAAATTAACTACTGAATATATTAATATGATTAAAATGATTTGTGAAAAGGCAATTAAGTACAAGACCTTAAATGTGTGTTTTCCCTTGTATATTCAGTGGATGTTAGAAAATAAATATATTGCAGTTTAATGAGAGTTGAGAGATTCCTATTTATGATTGATTGCCTTTATTAATTAGTTTTATTGATAGATAAGTTTATAGTTTTCATCTTTTCAGTTAATTTCTAGACTGTGTTTCCCTGAAAAGTAGGTTGTAAATGTTATAATTTGAATATAATTATGAATAGAGTTTTTTTTGACATTTTAGTTAAACTTTTCCATATACATTCATAGGAATTAAAACATAATATTGATGCTAAAAAATAAATAATTCACACCAACTATCATTTACGATTGACTGAATTGAACATTTTTTAACATTGATCTGTATATTAGTTTTAAGTTCTTAGTTTTAGTTTAGAAACATTTTAGTTCTTCTCAGACTTAAGTATTTGTATTTCTGTCTTTAAAAACTTGAAATAAATACACTTTTTTCATTCATTCATATAAATTGAATGCTTAAATATTGATGAAAAGAAATGCAACTTTTATAGTAATTAAATTTATGATTAGGTGAATTAAAAAAAAATAAAGTTTAGCTTCAGAAAACGTTTTTGTTAATTTCAGCTGTTTTTCTCTTAATTGTTTTAAATGGTTTTAATTTGAAAAATATGAATTTGGTTGTTTTTATTAACCTTTGAAAAATTGTTTCTTATAGTGATGTTCATTCATTGAAGCTTTAAAAAAAAGCATTATTGTCTTTATTATCCTAAAATTGATAAATGTTTACATTTACATGAGATATTGATGTTATGATGATATTGACTGAAATGAAGATAAAGTTACATTGATTCATAGATTAATTTTATACTCAAGTTTATAAGTTTAAGAAAAAAAATAGTTACTCAGGCTTTTTGGTATTTCTGGACAAATTAATAAACTTTTTTATATACACTCATAAAAATTAGTGCTGTCAAATGATTAATCACGATTAATCGCATCCAAAGTAATTGTTTTTGTTAACACAGTATTTGTGTGTATCCTGTATATGTATATTATAAAAATATGGTGTTTATATTTTAAATATATTTATGTATAATATAAATTATATGAATATGAATACATGTAAATATTTTCGAAATAAATGCTTCATGTGTGTGTATTCTTTATGTACATAATACATTTGCACAGTATACACACATATACTATGCAAAGAAAAACTTTTATTTTGGATGCGATTAATCGCGATTAATTGTTTGATGACACTAATATAGATTAAAACTTAAAATTAAACTTTTACAGGAAAGTTATTCCATGACTATTAACAATAATTTATGATTGAGTGAATTTAACAAAAAATAGTTATTTTTTAACTTACCAATTGATAATTGGTTATTTATTTGTGTTGTTTTTATGTTTGCGTCCGCAGCATTTGCTGACTTGGAGTCATGGACCCGGTTTTACCTCCAGACCCGAATCCTGAGCCTAAACCGGCTACAGACGTAACTTCAGACACCGTTCAAGATTCTCCAGTCCAACCCACCTTGGATCTGAACCAGCAGCCATGCCTGGAACCAGCTCCAGAACCAGCCCTGGAACCCTCTGGAGAACTGAACCCGAACCCAGAAATAAAGCCAGAACCATCAGCACCAGAACTCACACCAGAACTACCGATCCCAGAACAGGCCCCGGCACCGGCCCCAGCGGCCAACTCCTACAAGATCATGACCTTCAGACCCACCATGGAGGAGTTCAAGGACTTTGGGAAGTACATCGCTTACATCGAGACCCAAGGAGCTCATCGTGCTGGTCTGGCAAAGGTATCGAATGGAAGTTACATTTACCGTATTTTTCGGACTATAAGTCGCGAAAAATATAAGTTGCATAATATAAGTTGCAAATATAAGTTCCAAAAATACGTCATGACAAGGAAAAAACATACATAAGTCGCACTGGACTATAAGTCGCATTTATTTAGAACCAAGAACCAAGAGAAAACATTACCGTCTAGAGCCACAACAGGGCGCTCTATGTTTATAGCGCCATCTCGCGGCTGTAGACGGTAGTGTTTTCTCTTGGTTCATTTCTCTTGGTTCATGTCGAATTAATTTTGATAAATAAGTCACACCTGACTATGAGTCGCAGGACCAGCCAAACTATGAAAAAAGTGTGATTTATAGTCCAGAAAGTTGGAAAAATGGAAAAAAAATACATTTGAATTTAAATGTAAAATTTTATTACTCATTTGTTAGTGTCATTAATAACAATAAACAACACTTTTTGACAGTATATAAATCTAGGTAAATAATAATTTATAAACATAGCTATTGTTAATTAACGCACATTCATAATTCATTAAAATTAATATGTACAACTTGGAATGTTATACTAATATAATGACCTAAAATTTGATTAATAAATGATGTAAAAGTGTTATTTATTGTAATTGCTTATTTCAGTGTATTATCTAATGTTAACGTATGTAATTTACTAAAGCAATAAGCCCCAAGAAGCCATTGTTTAACGGCTAAGGTGCATTGGATGGTGCCTAAAACCTCTTAGTTGTTATAAATTTACTGTAAACCACGGCTTCACGGGGCTTATTGTTTATTAAAAATGTTTTTTCCATATATGAAGTAAGGTTTCACACAATAAAACATATTAATAAAGTCGAACGTGGCTTAACTAATCAGAATAAAGGACCGGAAATGTCCGTTTGTAATTAAAAGTTTTGCCCAAGTGGATTGTTATTTTTTATGAAACAATGACATCAACATTGTAAACTAGTGTTTTGTTTTTAATGTTAATAATACAATGCATTAATTGTAAAATACAATTTTCATTTAATTTAAAGCTCAATTTAGTTAAAATAATAAGTCAATATAAAATTAAAATCACAAAATTTAGCAGTTTTCTTAAATTAGGTGTGTGCATATATTAGTTTTGTATCAGTATTGTAAATTTCAGTATCCTTTTGGCCGTTTGAAAAACAAAATGTTTATTGAACAATATTTTATTTTTAAAGTAAATTTTTATCTAAATTATCTTCTCCAAACTCTTTACTTATCATTAAATTGCAGAGTTTAAATACATAATAGTACAGTACATAATACGTTTACAGCATTTATTTATCACAAAATTAGCACTTTTCTCTGATGCTTTCATTAAATTATGTGTGTACATATATTAGCTTTATTTCAGTACTGTAGATATCTGAATCATCACTGGCTAATTAAAATAATATTATTATTAAGATTTATTTTTTAAATGTAAAACATTTTTAATAAAATGTAGCAATTTTCTTATGTCTTTTCATTGTGACTGTTCAGATGTATATCAGTAAATAATAGTAATATTTACTTTTTAAAGTCTTTTTTATAAACATTCTCCAAACTATTTGCTCATCATTAAAATTAAAGAATGCACATAAAATTGCTACATAATACTGTAAGACCATTTAACCACCTTGGTTAATGCTAATTTATACATATCCTAATTTTTTACATTTCAAGTTGTGTTAATTAACAATAACAATGATATATCTATAAATTAACATTGAATTAAAGGGTTTGCAAATGCATTTATTCATATATTTTTGTTTAAGGATTAGGAACAAACACAATGAAATGCTTGAATCAGTTGTCTAATTGTACAGTTGTTGGTCACAGTTAGTAAAGTTCATGCGTTGTTATTAAGGTTATTCCGCCGAAGGAGTGGAAGCCACGGCGTTCCTATGAGACCATTGAAGAGATGGTCATTCCCGCTCCCATCATGCAAGTGGTGACCGGCCAATCAGGACTCTTCACTCAATACAACATCCAGAAGAAGTCCATGACGGTTGGAGAATATCGCAAACTGGCCAATAGTAAAAAGTATGCTTTGTTTGATCAAAGCCAATTCTTTTATAACATGCAACATGGTTTCTTTGTAAAGTTTGTCCTTGCTTATCTAAACCTTCGTGTCAGTAAGTTGAAAAAAATTTACAATTAACGTCACTGTTTTTTGGGGGGTATTTTTTCAAAATTTTTGACAGAATAGTAAATGTTTGTATATAAATGTGAGACTAAGTGTGCACTTTTACCACAGCCAGTTTTTTCTTCGGTCCTTCAAGCTACATTAATACTTTATATTTTCTTGACTGATCCCAGGTACTGTACCCCTCAACACAAGGACTTTGACGACCTGGAAAGAAAGTACTGGAAAAACTTGACGTTTATGTCGCCCATTTACGGCGCCGACATCAGCGGGTCCCTTTATGACCCGGTAAGTCACCTTTACTGTGATTAGTGTTTGACATTGGCGACTAGTTGTTATAAAAGTTTATTTTTTTCATTTCAGTTAAAGTGGATTTTATTTTAACTAACACATATGATTTGTTTAGGGTTTGAGTTACTATAATAACTCTGATTATTAGACACATGCATGTGTTCATGATGTTTTTCTTCATAAGGACATCACGGAGTGGAACATCGGCCATCTGAACACTCTTCTGGACATGGTGGAGCAGGAGTGTGGGATCGTCATCGAGGGCGTCAACACGCCATACCTCTACTTCGGCATGTGGAAAACCACCTTCGCCTGGCACACGGAGGACATGGACCTCTACAGCATCAACTACCTGCATTTCGGCCAACCAAAGTCCTGGTGAGCATCCTACGTTCACCTTATATGTGTGTTTGGTTGAGTTCAAAAATTTTTAGGAGTTTGTTTTTTCATAGTTTTTTTAACAGATGAAATAGATCAAAGTGATCAAGTATGATCAGATTTGGTGATTTTTGCAGTATTTTACCAAATAAATGACTTTTTTTTTTCATTTTCAGTTTTTTTTGTTATATTAAAGCAATTAATCTTCTGTTTTATATATAAATATTAGTGGTGGGCATAAATATTTTTTTTTAAATCAGATTAATCTCACTGTAAATGACTCATTTGAATTCTGCCGAAGACATTCAGAATATGTGTGTTACCCAAATAAAATAATGACTAAAAGTAACTAGAATGGGTTTCTCAAGACAGGTGGTGCATTAGACTAGTGGCTCATGTCCTGTTTCCAAAATATGGCGTTATTTTATGGCGTTATTTCCCTGTCAAATGTCGAGAGTGGATTATTGTAGCGCGAAAGTACATTAATATAATGCGCGAGCGCGAATCTCTCTCCTTGAGCGCGGAATATAATGTGTGGAGCGCAAATCTCTCACATTATATTAATGTACTTTCTTGCTACAATAATGCACTCTCGACATAGGTGAAAGTCATCATTGCTCGCGTAGTATAGACCCAGCTCCCAACCCATCTTTGAGAATAGATTAACGGCAATATTTTTTTTATCGCCCAATAAGAGTCTCGCGTTAACGCAGCACGTTAACGCTGATAAAGGCCCACCACTAATAAATATACTCTTAAAATAAAAAATAAACATTACAGCAACACTTAAAAATTGAATACAGTTACAATTGTTTTATTTTCATGTGCATTCAATAAACTTGTGTATTGCTAGGGTTTTTTTTATATAATGTTTTAGGAATAATTTAATGTGATAAACAGTATTATGTGACAAATGCTGATGAAAACATTTAACAATATTTTGTTAAACTATTTTGATATTTGGAAGTTATTTGGCATTACTTACAGGCAAAGGCATAGCAGTTAAAATTATATTAGTCTTCTTTTCATCTGCATTCAATATATGTGTGTAATTATGTATATGATATATTTTACGCATCAATTTCTTTTTGGTACACTATATTATCCCAATCCCACAAATGCTGTATTATAATATTTTGTTAAAGTAAGTTTAAGAAGTTATTTTTATTTTCTTTTGCACAGGCTTGATATATGCATTTAGTTGAACTCAGAAGATTCAAAGCAGTTCATTGGTTATATTTTAACACATGGTCATTTTGGCAGAATTTTACCAATATATAGCTTGACGCTTGCCATATACAACATTTGTGAAGATATAATTGTGATCCATCAGTTTGATTGACATTTAGGCCCAATGAGTGTCTAGCCAACTAGATTTATGCTTGATTTTACAGTACAAACCTGCCATGGGTGCAGTATGAAGGAGCTTAAATATAGATCTGCTTTGGACCTCTTGGTGGCGCTGTTGTCATTCACATCAGCTGTAGACTTTCAGGATGATGTCATCGAGAGAGATGAATTACGTGCCTTGTGCTTTGTCTCACTGTATCTCCCTGTTGACGCATTTAAACACACAACAGGCTCTTTATAATGGAGCAGAGCTTTTCAGAAGCTCTTGGTTGTGAAGTAAATCCTCCGGAGAATCGTTAGGGATGATGTACGTGAATGAGATCATGCTGAAGTATATGTGTCATGATTTAATTCAATAGATAGAAGAATAAACGTATGTTGAAATCAAGGTTTTAACGCGAACAGCTGAATATAGTTGACGAAATTATGTGAAAACCAAGCATAACATCCCTCGATCGAAATGCTGTTGAAATGGCTTGGTATTCTGTTGGTTTGTTTTCCTGAAGTTCAGCTTGACTTTTCCTCTCCGTTCTTGTGGATAAAGGCTTTAATACTGTATTTTGAGGTTCAGAATACACAATTTTCCAGCTGGGCGTCTTTCTGGTGCTGAAAGAGTTCAAATAAACATGCTTTCAGTGTCCTTTTTTTCCACATGTGAGACTTTTTTCTTTTATCACATCCCCCTCGCTCTCATGTTGCGTCTCCTCCCTGGTGTATCCCCTCATTTCTTCCCTTGTAAGAGAAAGATGCAAGTGTGTTTTGCACACTTGCACACAAGTCCTTGATGCCCTTGGCTTGTGTTGTCTTAAAGAAACCCTGAACATTAGACGCAGCTGTTCTGTCAGTATCTCAGTCTGTCGAAAAGAGGGATATTTCATCCATCTGTGTGTCTTTTAATCAAGCAGTAGTCAATCAGGGGTGTTTTCTGCCTTGGAAAAATGTATTTAAAACTGGTGAAAATGTAAAATGAACAACATCGGGGCTTCAAAACGTGCATGAGATGAAAGTGTAATAGGTTGGAAGGAAGAAAGGTTTTGTGATTTGGAAAGTAGGAAGTGTTTGCAGTAAACAGCAGGGTTTCCACAAAATGGTAGAGTATTATCCAGGACTGAAAAGCCAAGTTTATTAAGTGAATTAATTGTAATTCATATTTTTAATGATGCTGATTGTTAATAATACAATATTTATTGTGGGAGCAATCTATACAAAGTGCACTTAACCAATAATCACAAATAAATGGGAAAGTCGTTGAAATGCATTGGCCACAAGAAGGTATTTAAAATACTTCAGAAATTAAATTCTGTTCATTACGTAGTCTAATAGAAAATGCAAACAAATCTTCTTGCAGTTGTTCAAGATTGTAAACTAATAAATTTTTCATAAAATCTAATTGGTTTTTATAATAAACTTTCTTTTGTCAGATCCTTTTATAAAAGTGCACAGGCAACGACTAGTGCTTTTTGTACCAAAAAGGCTCCGGTTAGGTGTGTTTTTGTCAAACAAACGTCATTTTTATCCGCACAATTTACTCAGAAGTACAAAAATGCACCAATGTAAATGTTACACAATTGCAAAAGTTAAAACTGCATCTATTTCTTTAAGAAACATTGTTCTATTCTTTATTTAACTTCAAAGTTGTGTGTAGGTATCATTTGCAAAAGAAACCTCATAACATCAAGAGTCTACATGTAAAAATAATGTTTTTATAATGAAAATGTTTTAGTTCCCTGATCCAAAGTTGGTTCCCAAATGAAACCGTGAATGGTAAATGCAAGAGTTAGCATCAAAAACCCTTATTTAAAAGTTGCATTAAGGCTATATTTAAAGATAGTGCTTGATGCTTGTCTCTGTAGAGTTTAATGCATAGACATGAATCATGTTGAAAGGGTCGTAGCATGTTTTTGGCTCCGGTAGGCACAGGTGTCCAAATGGATAAGGGTGCAAAACTGTGATTCTTTAAGAGGTCTTGTGTAAGTCTTGGCTCGCTCTCTTGAGTATTATTCCGTCTCCATTTCTTCTGTGTCCTCATATATCTCTGAAGTGTTAGCTCTTGATGTCTCTAGCTAAGTATTCTCTCTTTCTCCCGCTCTCTGGAGGCCTTATCTCAAGTTAACTTTCCGCACAGCGGAGAACGGCTAGGCTCGTGCTCAGAAAAAAGGAAAGAGTGGAAAATTTACTCACCCTTCAACTCCGCTTAATGCAACTATGCGTGCGCTCATCCTCCCCACCCAAACACCCCCTTCTGCTTTTGAAATTGAATCCGTTTTACTTTTCTGGTAATTACAGTATGTTAAAGTGTGTGTGGTAGCTGTTTGCCTAACCCTCTGTTCAGCCACTGTGAAATTAACTTCATTCGCCTCCAACTCTCCTCCCATCAAAGTCATAATTCTCGCCGCCTCCTGAGATCTAGTGTCAGATTCTTAAAGATTGCGGAGTGGCCCGAAGTGGTGTGCACGCTGCCGGAAATAATCGCTGAGCGAGGGGAATGCTGCAGCTGAGAGGATAGCTTGATTCTTATTGCTTGTTTTCTTGTTCTTGTCCTCTTCAAGACGATGACAAATAAAACCTTAAAGCTGCCGGTGGTGTCGATGCCGTTTGGCAGGTAGGGGTTTTGGGTGGCCGGCGTGGGATTGGAGAGAGATTGTTTCTGGGAAGTGAAGTACGGAATTGTTTCATGGGCCGTAAACAAGGTAAATGGGATGCATCCCTTACATACGCCCAAGCTCCTAAGTACCCTTGTATTAAAATCTCAAACGGTGTTTAGTAGGCGCTTTGTGTTCATTTCGTCATTCCGGTGGTACTAGAGGAACCTACAGAAACTGGAGGCTTTCCTCCAAGTGGGCGTTTACAGTCACACCAAGTCAAGCACCTTGGATTTACCTTGATTTATGGTGCCCCTGGTGTGATTTTCATCAATATTTGCTTTCTTCCCCAGAAAGTTCCAGATCGAATAAAGCAACTTTTGGTTGCCAGATAGAGTTACTGTCAGCTTGATCTGGTGGGGTTAGTGGGGTGTAAGGATACTCTTGCTGGCAGGAAGCATTCATACCTTAATTACAGCCGCCCATCAGATCCAGCTTTCTATGTGCAAGAAAAGGAGAGAAAAAGCAATTATTATTGATTTGTGGAGGCACCTCAAAGACCAAACTGAATCTACTACAACCAATGTCCTTAGAGTTGGGGTGCTTATGGCCAGCCATTCATTGGCTCCATCTTTGGTATTTCAAAGCAATAGATGCAACAAATGCATGTCATCATGGCAATTGATTAGCATTCATGTTTGTTGCATGTAAAGGCCAGTTAGTGGCATCCTTCTGTTTTTTAGTGTCCTGCATTGTTTTAAGACACCGTATGAAGGTTTAAGTAGTGTCCGGATCCCTGCGTGCACTTAAATTGTGCTTGGTCTTAAATATTTTTGAATGCAATTCTAGTAGAATAATTTCTACATGGAGCTGCCAATAAAATGGCACTGTTTCTAAAATATGTGCCAAGTCCAGGATCATCAAATTCGGGAGGTATAGTTTGTTTCAAACAGTTCAGTTAATTTTGAGATTGTGCTACTGCCAATTCCATAATTGTATGAATATGGGGAAACACAGGCTGCTAACTAGCAGCTTTCTTAGCTTGCAAGTTTCCATCTCCGTAGATCTGATTTCCATCCTGTACTTGTTCCCGTTTGGTTAGTGCATAGCCAGTTTCCATCCCTCTTTGTTTTCCCTCCATAATACTTGTAGTTTTTCTCCTTTAACTTTTCAGTAAAACCAACATCACATTGTAAAATAAAACAAATCTCTTCTTCTACATTCCATTAGCTGCATACAAAAACAAACCTTTAATCCATCCACTTGGTATTCAGTTGACTTTCAGACGATCCTGCGCTTGTGTAGAGAAAACCACTGCTGTGAAATTGGCCTGTGTTTAACTAGAAAGTGCCACTCGCCCATAAAATCGCCCGTTTTGCCTCCTGCTGCCAGTAGAGGGCAGTGTGACGCCTCTCAAAACCCTCCTGAAGCCATGTTCCCCTCATTGTGAATGTGTGATTTGTAGCTGGAGCCCAAGGGAGGGTGATGCACCGGATTTACATTTGCGTTCGAGGCCTCGGGAGGGTTTCGGCTCTCCGGAAACTTGAGGAAATAATTAGGCTAATACAGACAACGTCAATAACAACGTCAAGCGAATTGAACCTTTAGAAGATATTGTGCTGTTTCCTTCTCCAGCAAAATCATTTAAAATTAAGCAGCACAGCACAATCAGTATTAGCACCGCGCGTGTTTGAGCCGATTAGCCAAAATAAATTGGCTCTCTCGCAGTAATTTTCCAGGCTTTGTCTCGGTGACGTTTGAGTACTTTGTCTTTAAACTAGCGTGTGACTGGTGAATGTGAAATAGGGGTGAAATGTTCTCTGTGTGTTTTATGATTTCGAGGGCTGTGTGATGATCAGACAGCGAATCTCACAGAGACGTCTCGCTGCGCGTCCCTCAAGTGTCTTTCCCTCTCGTCTTTTTTCCATTGATCCTGCTAATTGATCTCGTTTTTTTTCCTCTTCTCCACAGGTATGCCATTCCTCCCGAGCACGGCAAGAGGTTGGAGCGGCTGGCGCAAGGTAAGACCTCCATTCGTTAGCGTGTCTCAATGCAGAAATGGAGCATGGTGGGTTAGCCGATCAAAACAGAGGTCATTTGCATATTAAAAGAAAAAAAGGAGTGAAAAGGAAATGTTGAAAATTGGAAAAAGTTTTATTTTTTATTCTTTATTCTTCTTTGGTGCAACAAATATATATATATATATGTAAGCACCATTATAGTAGTGTGAATGAGCTGCACGCTGTATTTCACGTCTTTTGAAATCGCACAATAAATTTGTGTGAGCAATATATAAAATGTTTGTTTTACTGAAGGAAGAAAATCATACAGGTTTGAGTATAAATAATGGCAGAAGTTCACTATCGGATGAACGATTCCGGCCTGAGAGGGAAAATCCTGTTCTGCGGGTCTTTTCCTGCCCCAAATTACACAGACAAAACATCGCCGTAATCCTGAATGAGGTGCGAGACGGTGCTGACAGAAAATCCTCTCCGCACCTCCCGAAAGTTTGCGGAGCTGTCTAGGAAAGCCCTGGCGTCTGCCTGTGGTTGTGTGGATCATGAGATGTGAAGATGTTTGTGCGTCTCTGAGATCTGAGGCTGGTGTACTTCAAAACGCTACCATAAACCACATACACAAACTCCTGTCCCACTTAAACAAACACCCTGCTTTAAACGAACGAACGAGCACTCGACATGATGCCGGGCTTTCAGTGATCAGCGTTGAGACGTCACACAGAGAACAGACGTATATACAAACACCTACAGCATTTTCACACCGCAATTTGTCTCTTTAGCAGCCTGCGTGATGAATATTTTATATTATTAAAATAATAAAATAAATGTAAATCTTTTAAGTAGTATTATTTTGTTTTTATTTAAATACTTATATATATACATTTAAATTAAAGTTACTGATGAATCACGATGTTATTATATTAGAAAAATTATATCATATGTTATTATTGAACAATATTGTTTATTCAGTTATGGTTATTTTTTTAAGATTCATATTCATGTTTAATTTTAGTATGTATTTTAATATTTTACAATTATATTCAAATGTTAAAATTCTATTAAAAAAAACTGAAATTAAAAATAAGTGCTTTCATAATGTATATTTATATAAAGTACATTTTATCTCTCTTTTGAATAAATTATTTCATTTATTCTTCATAGATATAGATTCAAGATGATTTTTGAAATATTCAGATTTGTATTTTTAAATATGCATTTTATTGTATTTATATTAAATATGTTAACAACTATATTGTTTTGTTGTCATCTAGATACAATTTTAGCACCATTTCATACAAATGTATACTTTCTAATTTTTATGTTTATATATGTATTCTAACTATGTATATAAAACATTTTAACATTTTATAAATATCCCTAATTTTATTATTTTATGGGTGAACACTTGAAGTGCTAACACAATGATGAATCATGATTTCTGTGTGAAACTCTTCACACGCACATTACTAATGGTTTATGCAAAACTCTTATCTGTGCATAAAAATATGAATTCACACTCCATCACCACGTCCTTTTCATCTGTTAAATCTGCGTTGAAAGACGAAACAAAGGCAGTCGCGGCTCTAAATGACAGTATTGTACCTCAGCATCACTCTTCACACCTTAGAGTCAATGCGCTCTACTCTCCTGCTCTTCTAATGCTCTCAACAAATGACTGAATGCCTGACGATATTTTATCATCGGTCGCAGTGAGTAACGGCGCTTCGCAGAGACACAGAGTCTCAGTTGGACGATCCCCTCTTCAGCTTCTGAAGGTGTCTAATGCTGTTTTGACAATGTGAGGCCTCTTTTTATGCCACATACATTGTTTTAACAGAGTTTCTGCTCTGTTTTTTGCTGTACGAATAACAGGAAGTGGAAGAAATATATTGTACGTTGTAGCAATGCATTTACAGGAGGAAAATCTCCTGTAACGCGCATGATTTCCAGTGTTTTTAGCTGTAAATGTTTTATGTTCAGCGCTAAAGAGGTTATGTAGTTTATATCGATGAGCTTAAACTTTACAAACATGGACTAACAGATGCAAAAGTTTGTATTTTTAAATTGTTATTGTATTTATCTGTATTGTTATTTATGTAAATCATTGCAATAATGTTTTTATAGTAATACAATTTTATGTTTTTGTTTATGTTTTAAGTTTTTGTTAATATCTGTGCATCTATATTATTATAAACACAAGATGATTTTTAACAAATATGTGTTTATATTTATCGTTACAACAGGTTTTACGCACAAATACACGCGTTTGCACCGTTTGCGCAGGAAAACCGCTGCTTTGATCGAAAAGAAGCAAAACTTCACTTGTTTTAGAACGAGTGTTTCAACAATAGCAAAGAGAAATGGCTGCTGAATTATCGTACCGTCAAGTTACTGTGGCAAAAGTTCTTCCCACTAAGTGAAAATTACTCAAAATCTGCCGTATTTAAGCCACTTAAGTGTATTGTGGCTAATGATAGAAGGCTGCGTATGAATCACACACCATAAAATTGTGTGTTTGTGCTGTTGTGCCATTTATCAGACGTTTTGGTTGTGTCGTTGTGACCTTTATTGTTATCTTTGGGAAGGAATGTGGAGACGATTATAATAATTAAAGGCTTTCAGCATGATTCAGCGCGCGGCTGATGTGTTCGACCCACAGCGCACCGGCACAGCTTTTACCCGTAACCTCAAAACCGGTGATTATATGTTTTGCGCGTAATAAGCACTCTCCACTGAATCTCCACAAATGATTTCACTGTAATGGTTTTACATCGGTTCTGTGCTGAAACCCTGCTCTGTACCGTCTACATTAGACAGTATGCTAACCGCCATTTTTGGGGGGCTATATTAAAGCAATGTGCCCCATGAAGCCGTAGTTTACAGTGAATATATAATATAACGCATTGCATTGTGCCTTAAACCCCCTTAGTTGTTATAAATTCACTGGAAACCATCTACATAGTAAGGTTTTCACAGAATAAAACAGAGCAAATAAAGTGTAATGGTCTAAATTAAAACAGTATTCTTCCACCAAACAATGTAGTTCCTCAGAAACAGTTGTGGTTCCAACAGAGTGGTTGCTGAGCAACAGACAAATGTAAACAAACATAGTGTGTGTTTGTAGAGTAATTTGAAACAGCTTGGAATGCGGCTCAACCAATCAGAATCAAGGAACGGAACTCTCCACTTTTTAAAAAGATTTTGAATATAATAATGATTATATAATAATAATAATACCATGATAATGATGTTAATTAATGAATATGTAGAGTAATATATTTAATTGTTTTTACATGTATTAGTATACAAATTATAAATCAAATTTATATATATATATATATATATATATATATATATATATATATATATATATATATATATATATATATATATATATATATATATATATATATATATGTGTATATATAATTTATTTCTAATGTATTCTGTTTTTGTGAATTAGAATGAATTGTTATTGTTAATGTTTTATCATAATAGAAGTTAATAACAATGAATTAGAAAAAATCCTCTAATAATGTCTTTCTGTAATTCCCTTTAAAGATCTTCAGTCTGTTTATTTCAGGGCTTCATCCGTTGGCATCGTCTTACATTTGCCCTTTTTGCTGTTTGTGGCTTTCTGCAGGTTTTTTCCCAGGAAGTTCTCAGGGCTGCGATGCATTTCTCCGTCACAAGATGACCCTCCTTTCGCCATCCATCCTGAAGAAATACAGCATCCCCTTTGATAGGGTGAGTTATTCTCACATTGTTGTATCACTTCCTGTCACTCGGACAGCAAAAATGTTCAATCAGATAATACGGCTGGTGATAACTGGAATAAATTGAATATGATTTTATCAATGCAAACGATAATCATAGTGGTTCACAAAATCAAACAATGCTTTTTGTGTTTTTGTAATATTATGCAATACATTATATAATAATTAACTATAAATCAAAAACTTATCAGTACAGCACATTTTTTATTCTAATTATTTATTTCGCATTATTATTGTTAATATTGTTAGTAAATAAAGTATTACTGAAATGATAATAATAAAAACAACAAAAATATCCATTTAATTTATTAACTATTTTAAAATGTTCTGTTAATATAATTATAATTTTATTATGCAGATTGTCCAAGTATTTCTAGTTTTATATTCCATATTTCATTATGGAATCATTATTAATAATAATAAATTATAAATACAGTAGTAATAATATAAAATTAATAAAAAGTAAATAGGTATGCCAGTTAAAAAACGTTGCTTTTAATAATTTATGATTTTATTATTATTTTTAAATATCACTGATATATGATTTCATTTACAATTTGTTGGTATATTAATTTAATTCTTATATATTATTCGGATTATCACATAAAATGAAATAAACAGATTGAAATTTCATTAAAAAACATTTGAAATTTAAATAAAATGAACTAAATTTATTAAAATTTTACCAACTCTGAAATAATAATATAAAATTTATATATCTTTTTTTTTTTTATTCCAGTTAATATATAATTTTTCTCATTCAGAAACCTCTTGCGATCTTCATGTCTTAGATTCAGTAATGATCTAAATATAGTCCAGTTTATATAAGTCGGTCTGTGTTTCTCGATGTTGCCATAGAAATGGTATTTGATGGGACTTATAGAGATCAGCGCATCCATAGCAACCCAACTGTGCAATTTATATTGACTGAGACGCAAAGAGCAAATCTATAAAAGCCATAAAAGATCAGCATAAGATCAGGTGGGCTATATAAGAGGATCAGATATCATTTACACGTGTGTTGGATTTGCGAGCTGATGAATTATCAATCTATTCATTTGTTATCAATAAGACATGTAGCTTTACGGTTTTTCATGTTCACGTTTAACAATTTTTTTTTTCTATGTAAAGTATCAGACTTCTCTGAACAAAGATTTTTCCCAGTTTGTATCTGAATCTGCTACATTTGTTACTGCTGAAGCACTAATGCAAATTCATCAAAATTAATGCGACTATTTTCCGTTCAAGAACAACTTATATGATCAACTGTTTTTTTTATTTATTTTTTTTATTAAAGTTTCATTAATTTGCCAAATACAGAAGCAATTAAAACGAATGTATTGTAATTTGTTATGTGATCTTGCTGTTACATGATAATTTGCTTAATACATTTTAATTATTTAAAAAATGTAATGATAAGGGATGGAACGGTATGAAAATTTCTAAACATGATTATAGTGTCCAAAATTAATGAACAAAAGTACAATTATCGGTTATCGGGTAACAATTATCGGTTAATTTGCAGTTATTGATATCACAGTATCGTCAAAAAGTGATTAGATTAAATGAAGCTGAATAAATGTTCCAAAAAGTACTGACACATAAATCCCTTCTGCAAGCTTATATTTAAAATAAACAAACAACAAATAAAATGACTTTTTATTTGCATTATCACTGAAACAACATTACCAAAGATGTCTAGATTTTAAATGAAAACATGACTAACAAAAGTTTGTCTTATAACATGTTCGAAATTTTCAAATAAAGCTTTGAAAACATTTAATAAAAAGGTAAACCCACATTTCAGACTCATTATGCAATCATTAATAATAATAAATTATACATTTTGATTATAAAAAATGTATGTGATCATGCTGATAATTTGCATAATACATTTCAGTTATAAAAAAAATTAATGATAAGGCATTTAACGTTATGAAAATTTCTAAACATGATTATAGTGTCCAAAATTAATGAACTAAAGTGTAGTTATCGGTTAATGATTAACGATTATCGATTATTAACGATTATTATTTATATCATCACGGTATTGTTTAAACTTGCTGGAAATGTTCAAAAAGTACTGACACATAAATCCCTTCTGCAAGTGTTATATTTTAAATAAACAAACAACAAATAAAATGACTTTTTGTTTGCATTATCACCAAAACAATAACATAAGCAAATGATGTCCGGATTTTAAATGACTACATGACTAACTTTGAAATGTTCAAATAAAGCTTTGAAAACGTTTAATAAAAAGGTAAACCTCACATTTCAGACTTTAAATAAAGAAAAGGGTTTAGTCCAAAAGATAATTCATTAAATAATGATAACGTATTTTATTTACTCCAAAAATATTTCTAGATAACTTATCTGAGTTGTTTAAATGTCTAGAATCCACACAAGCTTGTTTTTCATCAACCGGTCAAAATTAACATTGCTACCAGTGCACGCTTTTTCATGAACATAGTTTTTCTTAAAGAAAACGCATCTGAGATAGCTACTCTTAGTCACTTATCTATTTCACACAGTTGTGGGAGTCTCTGAAGATACGCTTTTTTCATGCTAATTCTAATGTAGGCTTATGTAATGCTTATGTCGCAGGCCGCCTGCATGTAGAAATTGTAGTGTTATAGTGCTTAGCTTTGCATTCAAAGATGACAAGGGTGCTAAACTTCACACACAACTTTAAGTATATTTGCACAACAAACGCTCTTTATATGCCGACCACGGACCCCTGCTAGCGTCCGCGCCACGGATTACATTTCAATTTACCCCGCCGCCCATTTCCGTCCATGCAAATTAGTCATTTCCACAGATAATTCCCATTGTTATGAGCCGGAGACCCTCACGGTGAGATTAAACCGGGAATAAATCTCTGTAATGAGGCTAGATAAAGTTCAGCACAGCTATACATTATGCTCAACCCTTACAATCCTGATTTTGGCTTCCACTGCTCCTCCATGCGACGGATGTTATTGTCACTTTTGAGTCGATGTGACACTCGGTGGAGCCGGAGTGAGATGAAACGGAGAGGGAGAAGCTGAAGTGTTGATTTCAGCAGGTTTCCTGTCTGTCTGTCTCTCTCCGTGTGTCTGGGGACGTTATTAGAGCTTCAGCTCAAACTCCTGCTAGTGAACAGTCAGTGAGAGTGTGAGGAGAAACCCAGGAATCATACATTAAATCTCATCCGCTCCGCCATTATGGTGACAGTTAAGACTGTACGAAACATACCACAACACTTAATACCAGTATATAGGAAGTTTCTCGGATGCTATACCTTGGTATTCTTTTAAGTACCTTAATGTAATGTCAACATGAAATCAAAATGTACTTCGATTCTTGTTGAACAACCTGTTACACTCTAAAATACACTCATTGTGGAAGTAGGTTGTAAATTAATTTAATGTTGATTTTAAGTGATTTTTTTTTTGGCGTCAGATTTTTGAGACTTTTGAGTCTTGTTTTTGGTTCTCATCTTCTGTAAACTTGTATTAATATTTGGTGGGAAAACTTATACACACATTAATATGCTATTAGGTTTAATAATTATTTAAAATGAATACTTTTTATTATTTATTTCTAAATAATTAGCATTTTTAATTAACAGTGCATTAATGCAAAATTCTTATTAGTCATTTTCATTTTTATTAAATATTTTGTAAATGTAATTTTTTTTGAATATTTTTATTCAAATATATATGATATTTAAATAACAGATTTATTTATTTTAATACAAATGTACAAAATTGACAGTGAATTTCACTGAATGTATTTTTATTAAAATTATATTTTTTGCAATTAGATTTTTTTGTAATGCAAATGTACACCATAATACCAGACTTTATTTTTAAAATTAAAATAAAATTTAATTTTGAGTTAATTTTATTACTTGACTTTCTCCCTTTGATTCAGTTCCAATAAAAATTAGTTTTGTCATATTATTTTTATTATACTTTTTCATGTTATTTTTGGTGCTTATTCAAATTTTTTTCTTTTGTTTGTTCATTGTAATTATTTTAAATATTTTTTACTTTAATGGTCTTTTTATTTTTATATTGCATTTTAAATGTATTTATTATATATATATTTTTTTTTATTTAAAAATATTTATTTATGTTAGTTTTGAGCTGTAATCGTCACTAACACAGTATCGCATTCTCTACAAGTGTGGAATTAATCTAATTTCGCTAACAGTAGAAACGCCTGAGGACTTAATTGTACGAAAAACCAGACACGTAGCATAGAAATATAACTCCAAACAGCATTAATGAATTTTACTTTCTTTCTAATGGACGCCAGTGTGATGCTGAAGAGCGACTCTGCTGATCACAAAGCAAGAAAACGGGGTGAAATGAAAATATTCATTAGCTAAGGCTGGCTAACTCTCGGCCATGCTCCACGCCTCCACCTTAATTGCGCTCGTAGCGTCTGGAAATGTCTTTCCAGCGTTTTGTTTGGCCTGCGGCTGAGGGGCCCGAGGTCTGAAGGAGACGATAAATGGAGAGGAGGCTAAGGATTTCTCACAGCAAATTTCTTTTCCCATCAGCCGCTAATGGCTGCAGATATTAGCGCTGGAAGCCGGCGTGTTTCTCAGTCCCGGCTGATTTTCCCGCGACAGCTTTTTCTCCCTCTGAAGTGTCGTTTGCAGCTTAATTCAGCAGTTATTGGCTCTTTCATCAAAGTACAGTTCACTGAGTCCTTTAAATGTTGCCATCGCCCAGATCACTGTGCAGCCGGATGAAATTAATAATATGTAGGGAAGCGGAGCAATAGCCGGGAAAAAATGTAACATCTAGCGCTTCCATCTTCAGAGACACATGCGTCCCGCGAGGATCAGCCGAGAGCTTCATGATTATTACACATGCAGAACTCACAAGAAAGTGCTGCGCATATTGACATTCAAACTCCAGTTATTTGCAAGGACACTTGTGCTTTTATTTTTTTATTTATATATGTGTGTGTGTATGTATATATTTCATTTCATTCTATCATTTCTATGTATTGTATTTTTATGCATTTGTTCCTTAATTTGTTTATAATTTTTCATTAATTCCTTCATTTTGTTCTTTCACATTCATAATTATGTCTTGCTTTTGTCTTTTATTTTTTATTTCTTGTTTTTTTTTAATTATCCATGCATTCATTTTTGAATTACACAAGTATTTTTTTATAATTTGTCATTTTTCTTAAATTTTATTGTGTTTTCTTTCAAATTCATAATTCTTTGGAATTTTTTTACTTTAATTGAATAAATAATGTTTATTTACATTTATTTTAAAGTGTTCATCTATTAGTTAGGGATTCAAACAATAAAATTAACAAAATAAATTTTATTTTACTTTATTATTATTTATCTAATTTTTTATATCAATTTTTTTAGGTATTTTACAATTCCTCACTTTTTAATGAAATTAAATTTAAATTAATTGCATTAAGTTGACATTTTAGTTGTTTAATCATTAATTTATTATTTCAATAATAATAATAATAATAATAATAATAAAAGTAGTTTATCCCCTTTATAAGTCAATTTAATTTAAAAGTATTAATTCGTATGTAATTTGACTTTTATTTGTAAGTATTCGTCAAATAAATAGCTAATAAATATAGCAAGTTGTTTGTTCCTTTTGTTTATTTTTTATCAATTTATTCACATGATTTCTTTAATATTTCATAGTTCATTCATTCGTATACCTTGTATAAGTTTTTCAGAGATCACTATGATGCTAACATGGCGTTAAAAACTGAATAAATAAATAAATAAATTCCTTGTTTTTTCACAGCTTTTTATCGTATACCATTTTAGTAATAGGTTTTTTTTTGCTATTAAAATGCTGTACTTTTTACAGTTCTCCAACATTGGCGTAAGAATCGAATTCTCTTACTTACGTATTGTATTGTATTAATTTTGTGCGACATTATAATCAGCACAGATGGCGTAAAACATTGACGTAGATTTTGTGATGATTTAGCTGCTGTTGTCTGTCTCTTGTAGATCACGCAGGAGGAGGGCGAGTTCATGATCACGTTCCCGTACGGATATCACGCCGGATTCAACCACGGCTTCAACTGCGCCGAGGTCCACGAACTTCGCAACCCTGCGCTGGGTCGACTACGGCAAGATGGCCACACTGGTGAGCGCGACTTTAACTCCATACGCGACTCTTTCACTCGTTCTTTTCTGCTTTCATTAGTTATTTCACGTACTTTCATTCATTCTTGCTGCTTCGCTCCTGATTCATTCGTCCTTTCATTTGATGCTTTTGTTTGTTTTTGTCACATCCCTTCACCCTTTTTTTCTTTCTCTTGGGTTTTGTACAGTTTTGTTTGTTTTTCATTTGATTTTTCCTTTTTGTTTGTTATTCGTTTGTTTGTCCTGTTTGTTTGGTCTTTATTTTTGTTTGACCTTTCTTTTGAATATCTTTTTGTTTGTCCTTTTCACTTGATCTTTCTTTTGGATTGTTCATTTTCTTTCTTTTTGTCCGTGTTCATTCATTGTTTGTCCTTTTCATTTCTTTTTTCTTTTCTTTTTGTCGTTCATTTGTCGTTTCATTTAGATCGTCCTTTCTTTTCATTTTCTTTTTGTCTGTCCTTTTTCTTTTTCATTTCTTTTCATTTGTCCTTTTGTTCTTTTTTTCTTCTTTGTGTTTATTTCCTTTCATTTGTTCTTTCTTTTCTGTTTGTCCTTCTCACTGTTTTTTGATTGTCCTTTTTGTTGTTTGTTTTTCTTTTGTCCTTTTCATGTTCTTTCTTTTTATTGTTTTTTTATTATTCTTTTTCTCTTTTTGTTTGTCCTTTTTATTAGTTTTTTGTTTTTGTTTGTCCTTTTTTTTTCTTTTCATGTTCGTTTTTGTTCTTTCTATTTATTGCTTTTTTTGTTTGTCCTTTTTGTTTTTTGTTTTTTATTTTCATTTGTTCTTTCGTTTATTAATTTTGCTTGTCATTTTAGTTTGTTCTTTACTTTTGTTTGTCTTTTCTTTTCATTTGTTTTATTGTTTGTCCTTTTCACTTGATCTTTCTTTTTGATTGTTCATTTTCTTTCTTTTTCATTTGTCCGTGTTCATTCTTTCTTTTTGTCCTTTTCATTTATTTTTCATTTTCTTTTTGTCTGTCCTTTTTCTTTTTCATTTTCATTTCTTTATTTTTGTTTGTCCTTTTCATGTTTTCTTTTTATTGTTTCTTTTTCTCTTTTGTTTGTCCTTTTTATTAGTTTTTTGTTTGTTTGTTTGTCCTTTTTGTTTTCATGTTCTTCTTTGTTCTTTCTATTTATTGCTTCTTTTTTGTTATTTTGTTTTTCTTTTCATTTGTTCTTTCGTTTATTAATTTTACTTGTCATTTTTGTTTGTTCTTTACTTTTGTTTGTCTTCTTTTCAATCGTTTTTTTTCTTTTTGTTCGTTCTTTCTATTTATTGTTTCTTTTTCTCTCCTTGTGTTTGTCCTTGTTTGTTTTTTTGTCCTTTTCATTACGTTTCCAGTTTGTCTTTTTTCTTAGTTTTTTTATTTTGATTGTTCTTTTTATTTCCTTTTGTGTTGTTTTTTTTGTTCTTTTCCTGTTCTACCTTTCTTGCTTGCCTTCTCGTTTGTCTCTCTCTCTCTCTCTCTCTCTCTAATATTACACATGTGCGAGTGGTTTTTCCTGCCTGTGTTGCACTCTGGCATTTAGAGACTCGTCACACGTGATGATCTGGATGTATTGTAATGATTAGCAATGTGCTGAATGTGGGATCACAGACACGCGGCTAATTAAAGCGCATGAGCGGATCTAGTGTTTGTATCTCTCTCGCGTCGCTCTCATTATTTCCCTTCCTCTTCTACAAGCGTCTGATGGAGGGCCTCATTAGTCAGAGATCTTGAAACCTGCACATTCATGACAAAATACTGACTTCTGGCCTCTTCGAGAATCTGTTATGTGCAGAAACGGTGTTGCTGATGCTGTGAATATTTGTTATATATACATTTTTATGCATGAAAAAAAAAAATGTATATTCACAGTATTACTTGATTTTGTTTATCATTGTAAATGAAGCGTCGATCATGTGTGAGATCTCAGAGAAACAGGTAATGATGGACCTTCAGCGGCTGGTGTAATGGCCAGACCTGGTCTAGAGCGAGAGACACGATGAGTTTACAGAGTTATTAACATGTTCATCTCAGAAATGAGACGCAGCTTCATTGCTCTGGTGTCTTCAGAGGCCTGTGATTGTTTCTTTCTCCATTTCCATTTCCTGGTTGAGAAGTGAGAAATACAGCAGTAAAAGAGATTCATCTCAGAAAGTTCAGTGTCAAAATAATCATTTTTTTTGTTGTTATTTTTTTCAACTTTATTTTACGGTGTAAAAACTTTTGAACTCCCTTATTATTCACTTTTATACATATCTTTAAATCTTTATTTTTTTTTGCTTGTTCGTTTCATTTAAAATTTATATATTTACTACAGTTTAAAACGTTGATATTTTTTAAGCAAGGATGCATTAAATTGATCAAAAGCTAAAGTTAAGACATTTATAATCTTACAACAGATATCTATTTCTTTCTGTTTATCAAAGAATCCTGAAAACGTAGGGCTGCATCACTAGAATAATTTACCTTTTAAAATATATTAAAATAGAAACTGGTATTTTAAATATTAATTAATTATATATATATATATATATATATATATATATATATATATATATATATATATATATTAGTGCTGTCAAAATTAGCGCGTTAACGCATTCGATTAATTTGAAATATTTAACGCGTTAAAAAAAATAACGCAATTAACGCGGTTGCAGTTTTTTTTATTTCCAGTTGTGGCCTGTGTGTTCAACGTGCAAAGAAATATGGATAAGACCAAGGAAGGACTTTTAGACGGAAAGTTTCAGTATAAAACATCACATGTCCTCCTCAGCTGCAGCAACTTGCGCTCTCTCTCTTTATCAAGCTATAAAACAAAAAGGGGACAAAAAGATCATATTATCTTTGTGCATAGGCTATAGATTAATTAGATAAATGAATAATTTTTTTAGAACTTAGAAAAAAGATGCTGCAGCCAATGAACAGCCGGCGGGGGCTGCAGGACGACGCAGACAGTTTTTAATGTTTATCAGACAATAAATACTCAAGATTTTGCTTTAGTATAACTCACAACGAGTTTCACACACCTTCTCCGGGCACGTTGAGTTGTTGACACTTAACAGTGGGAAAAGCGACACATGCGCTATTCACTTGTATAACTTAGGGGTGAATGGGTAATGTAGTTTCTGCTCTGGGTGGGATGAATTAGGAAGCTTGCATTGTGAAGGGCGCTCTGAAAATCGGCAGTGCAGGTAAAAGATTAAAACCTCTATTAAAACAGATGTCCAAATGAGCGTACCGGTACGCTACAAGCACGTTCTGGGCGCACGGAGAGGTGGCGGTACGCTCAAGAGCTATATTTGGAAGTGGCGGTACTGAGTACAGGTGCATACCGGCCCACTTAAAGCACTGGCAATGACTATACTTTGGAATTTTTTTGCAGTCCACTTAGAATTCAACATGGAAATCATTTTTTGTTTTTTATTGGCATTGATTGTTTTGAAATTCAAATGGTACTTACATTTCTGTGTTTTTATTTCTGTAATAAATATGGCTTTCAAGCCAACAGTTAATTTGGAGGATATTGATGGTTTATTGCAGGTATGTTGTTTACATGAGAAAATCAGTGTTACAAGTTAAACAAAAATTCCAATAAACAATCATATTTTGAATTTAAATAGTTTCTTTGTCTGAGTTTACATTAATTATTAACATTTTACATGTACATATCCAAAAAGTTTCAGTCTTTTAATTGCGAGATTAATCGCGATTAATCGCGATTAATTTTTTAAAAATTGTGCGATTAATTAGTTAATTTTTTTTTAATCGATTGACAGCACTAATATATATATATATATATATATATATATATATATATATATATATATATATATATATATATATATATATATATATTTAATCATATTAATGCAGCTTTGGTGACCAGAAGAAACTTCTTTAAAAAAAAAAATGTTGCTTCAATCTTTTAATCTGTAGTTTATATATATTTATTTTTACAATTTTTACCAGTAATTTGTAGTTTTAGCGGCGTTTTTGCCATTTAGCATTTTTTTTTCTCCTTTTCTCCAATTATGAAAGTATTCAACTACAGAATTAACGTTAAACGTTTTTTTATTTTTATATTTTACATTTTATGTAACTTATTTTTATTAATTTATACTATTAACTTTATATTTATACATTTTATTTTAACCTATTACTTTAAATTATTATACATTATTTTGTATTACTCTTAAATTTACTCTTTTTCCGGTTAATTTTCATTGTTGTGGTCTAAAATAATCACAATGCATTCTTTTTATCTTTCTAAACATATTCTTAAACACGCACACACACACACACACACACACACACACCACACACACACACACACACACACACACACACACAGATGTATCTCCCTATTGTCACAATCTTTGCTGAAGAAATGTAGAAGTGTTTTGGAAACAGCAGAGTCTCAGTTCCTTCCTGAAAAATGTTCACAGTGTGATTGTACTCTTAGTTTTGGTTGGTTCCTCTCCTCAGCGCTGCTTGTTTTCCAGGTGGACTCGGATCCTTCCAGTCGGGTTGGAATTGCATTTCAGAGCATAATATGGCAAGCCCCGGAGTTACGCTGCGAGACATTGACATTTCGGAGTGAAGAATAGCGCTTGTTGCCATTATTATGCCCACACACACACACACACACACAGGGTTTGCTGTGTTTGTCTTCACTTCAGCTGCAGAATGTTTCTGGTAATTGAACAGCAGCTCCGGCGCAGCGCAGGAAATAACGGCTCGATGTAATACAGCCAACTGCAGCTCGCAGGAAAATGACTTTTATTTCCATCCGTCTCTCTCTCTCTCTCTCTCTCTCTCGCTGTTGATTGAGAGATGTTGATTTGTGCGTTTTTTCACTTTGGTCCACGCCGCGCAAACTCTGCGATTAAAAGCTTGTTTTGTTTTTTTCTCCTTCCAGTCGTCGGCGTTGATCGTTTAATAATCTTGCGTGAAGACTTGTTTCATCTAATCATCACATCTCCTTTCTATCTCCTTCATTTTCCGTTCAATCGTTGTTTCAGACACGACTCCAATGATGCAGTTCATTTGATTCTCATCTGTTATATAGTTTCATCTTATTGAACCCCAATACTTTGTAGTTTTTAAGGTCCTTTTTTTGTTAATTTGCATATATATTAGAAAAACTTAATATTTTGTTCTCATTAAAATGCATTTAAATCATCTACATTTAATTTTTTTATTTAAATATTTGTATTAATGTTCAGTATAATTATTTTTATTTTAATTTAGACAACCTTGTATTATTCTTTTAATGTAAATATTAATTTAGTTAAATTAAAATTTTTGTTAGATATTTTTATTTTCAATTCGTATAGTATTCATTTTTAACTTTATTTTATAACAATGAATGTGTTTTAATATTTAATTATGCTATTTATTAATCATTATTATTACATCAATATTTTTAATTTATAAAATTTATACATATTTAAGACATTTTAAATTAATTAGCATTTTATTCATATTACTCTAGATCTCAAAAAAAATGCATGCATGCAAAAGTGTACTTTAAAACTGAATTTAAAAATAATATAATGCAATATAAATGTACGTTAATAACATTTTTACCAATTATATTATTATTGAAAGAACAAAAATTGTGCTGATTAGCCCCGCCCACCATGCAATTTCATTAGTCTCCAATATCACTCCTCATATTTGTGTAATAAACCTTCATTCTGATTAGCCGTCATTGTGTCACATCATGTATATCATGCAATCAAAACTTCGAGACATAACTGTTCTAATGTCGTTGGTTGTCATTTGTCTTCTGTAGTGCTCGTGCCGTAAGGACATGGTGAAGATCTCCATGGACGTCTTCGTTCGCTGTCTGCAGCCTGACCGATACGAGCTGTGGAAACAGGGGAAAGACAACATGGTCCTGGACCACCTGAAGCCCACGAGCCTCACCAGCCCCGAGCTGGAGCACTGGAGGAAAACCAGAGTCACGTACAGAGAGAAGCTCCTGCGCAGGTGCCGGCCAATTTTGTGTTTATTTGGTTTTGGCAAAAATCTGCTGGATGGCCTTTTTCGTTGCTTTTAGAAACTAAATCACTAATACTATTACTAAAAATAAATGAAATAATGCTAAATGGAAACTTGTTTAGTTCAAAAACATGTCCCCATGAAAAGTTTCGGAAGCAGTGAGTATAGTATGTGCTTTTAATGCAAAACCCAAAACATTGTTAAATTGCTCGCTCATAGTATCTTATGGAAAGATAAAAGTTAAAAGTTTAGATAGCGTGACGTAGGAATGACACGTTAAGATGACATTTATGGTCAGTTATAGTAACAGCTATTGTAATACAGAAAAATATAATTTAAACAGTTTTTGTCACTGGTCGAAAACTTGTGCACATGTTTTAACAATGTCTCTGTGACAATTTGCCATAGAAGTGAAATTACTTTTATTGTTAGAATTTTAATAAATATACTGTAATTTTAGAAAGAAAACTTGAGGTTTTTCCTGCTGGGAAAAAAAAAATCATTGTTTCATTTTAATGGTTTTAATTGCTTCATTTCAAATCAATTTGAATCGTAATCAGTAAAAACAAGCGGGAAATGTTTGGGTTGAAATTAAAGGTCATTATCCATAGGATTTTATTTTTAAGTGCTTAGGTAAATTTTTTATCGACCTTTACTGTTCGAATTGTAATATTTAAAAACTGTCAAGAGAAAGGTTTTTGGGTTGAAATAAATGTTATGCATTGCGTTTTTTTTTTAAGTGCTTAGGTAAAGTTTTTATTGACCTTTACTGTTAGAATTATAATAAACTATCAAGTGAAATCTTTTTGGGTTGAAATGTTTCTTTTCCGCTTGCGTTGCTTTTTTTTGCAGAGCTCAGGTGAAGTTTTTATTTACCTTAGACCTTTACTATTAGTATCGTAACAATAAAACTACAAAGCAGGAAACGTTTGGATTGAAATACAAGTTATCTTTGCTTTGTTTGTTTGTTTGTTTGTTTATTTGGGGTGGGAGGGTAGGGAGGGTTAAATAGAGCTTAGGCAACGTTTTTATTATTCAAATGGGAAAATATTTGGTTTTAAATAAAAGTTCGTTATCAATTTGCGATGTTTTTTGTAGACTTCTGCAAGGTATTTAGTGACATTTAACCTTTAATTTGCTAATCGTAATACGTAAATCTGTGAAGTGGGAAAAGGTTTTATTTGAAATAAAAATTTGTGTTTGGGTTGTTGTTGGAACGCTTATGCAAAGTTTTTATTGACCTGTTACCTGAATTGTAAAATTAGCTTGAATTGTAATAGATAAAAATATCAAACAGGAAACGACCATTGACCTTTACAGTTCAAATCATAATAAATAAGAACTATGAAGTGGGAAATGTGCAAGTTGAATTTTGCTAACCGTTTTCGTTGTTTTTTTGTTTTGTTTTGTTTTTTGTAGAGCTCAGGCGAGGGTGAAACAGTTTCGGCGTCTGAAGCTGGAGGAGGTGAAGGTCCTGGACGAGGAGGGAGTGAAGCTGGATATGAATGAGTATCTACACAAGGTGGAGGAGCGCGAGGAGCAGCGACGGCAGAAAAGGGATGAGCGCATGGCGCGGGAGGCGCTCCTCACATTGGAGGCGCTGGAGAGGGAGGAGCAGGAGCAGGCGGAAGCAGCGCTTCGGGAAGAAGGTGACAGGAATGAACGTTTAACATATAGAAACCACCCTAGTAACCACAGAGTAAGACAACTTTTTATTACTGAATGTGTGATGGTAAAAATTGTTCTTCCCGTTCCTCCATATTCTGTGAAGACGGAAAAATGGATTCCCAGGATCCTCCGCCGGAAAAACAGAGAGGAGGAGGAGGAGGAAAAGAAGAAGAAGAAGAAAAAGAAGAAGCCAAAGCATCCCGGCGAGCTCTCCTTCCAGGAGGTGTTTGAGCAGTTCGCTTCCAGTGATGTTGACAGTAATGGAGCCACTCCCGACCTACAGGTCAGCGCTTTCTCTGATCCCAAGGGTTTTTAGGGGATTTTAAACAATGAGGAAATTTATCGTTAAATGTTTTTGTTCCCAGCTGAGTCCCTTCCCGAAGCTGAAGAAGAAAGTTGAAGTGAAGAAGAGTCGTAGACATCCAATCAGCAAGCCGCCCATGCGCTCTCCTCACTCCATAGTCAAACAGGAAGCCTCCAGCGACGAAGGTGAGTACATCATTAACAATAAACATTAAGTGCAATGCACTTTAAAGCCCCCCCGAAGTGCCTTAAAACAAGCAATGTTTCTCTAATAATAATAATAATAATAATAGTGCGTTTTATTTCATGGCGCCTTTCAGAACACCCAAGGTCACCTTACAAGCAATATACAGGTCACTGCATAAGACAAGACACACAACAAACAAACTGCATATACATATAAAGTGCATTTAAGTCTCAATAAAACATGTTTAAAAGATATGTCTTAAGACGCATTTTAAAAGTCAACAAGCACTCGCTATCGTGAACATCGAGGGGAAGAGAGTTCCATAGGCAGGGGGGCAGCATAACTGAAAGATCTGGCACTCATGGTAGTAAGGCGAATCCGAGGTACCACAAGAGAAATTGAAGATGAATATCTAAGTGCACGTGAAGGCGTGTAAACATGGAGAAGTTGAGTAAGGTATTTTGTTGTAAGATTATGAAGTGAGAGGTAGGACAGATTGCAGGATAGACAATGTATAGAGAGAAACAGTTAGATTTAGACACAACAGATCTATTGCCAACAAGCAGAGCCTCAGTTTTGTTGCCACTTACCTTCATGAAGTTCGCTGAAAGCCAATCCTTAATTTCAGCTAAACAGCTTGACAAAGATGGCCTGTGAGTTTGGCAGACAGGTAAAGTTGGGTGTCATTCGCATAACAGTGAAAATTAGTACCATATTTCTTTAAAATATAACCAAGAGGGACATACATATAATGAAAAGCAGTGGACCCAAAACAGAACCCTGGGGAACACCAGTGGTGACTGTAGATATTCTTGAACTAAAACCTTTTAATTGAATATGCTGACTGCGTCCAGATAGATATTGACAGAGCAGTTCTAGTAATATCAAAATGTGTGACATTCTATGTGGTGACATCATTTCAATTGAAACAGGAAGAAAGGACGGGACATATCGTCTCTTTTTTTAAATAATCAAAAGTGTTTTAATTATATCTGTTCGGGCCAGCCATAACAGCTGAGATTGGAAAAGTCACATTTGTCAGTCACAGTCTAATAGATTACCCCCTAGATTAAATATGAAACTCTTAGTAAAACATGTTTTTTAAATAAATGCTTATGTCTCTGGGCCAGAGCCAAAGTCCAGATGTGTGCTGCAGCGGTTCGTGTGAAACAATGTGAAAGCTCATTTGCACCAACTGAAAGCATATTTACACTGTCTGAATCATTCCCTGTCACCTAGATTGTGCACTACAAACCATTCATTGTACAGGAAATACTACACTGTGAACAAGTGACAGATCTATATAATGCAGGACTCTGCAGAGCATTTGATTGGTCAGAAGATTTGATAAAAAGATGAAGCATGATGTGACTAAAAAACTGCATGCTTTGAATGCTTCTAAATTAGAATTTTGTCACTGTTTTGAACCACATTATCTTACAGATAACCTTAAGACTAACATATTAATGCTAACACCCAAAAAACTTTTATTTTGATTTAATGGGGACTTTTAAGTATGAAATTAAAATAAGTTATACATTTTATATTTTAGGCCTTATTTGTTTGTTTGGAAAAACATTATTAGTTATCACTTTAAATTTCTGTGTAACATTTTAGAACGGAATTACAAAATATTTTCGCGAATTTGTTTTGCTCATGTTTTGAATACATTTTATAATGACGTCCTTAAAATGACATCCATAAAGCCATTCTTGCATGCAAATATTATATTCTTGCAAAATATTGTGATTTTAAGGTTATTCGTAATTATATTTTTCAAAATTTTAGTAGAGCTACATGTTTTTTAAATGTAGGTTGTAACAATGTCCGTAAAATGGAATGTTTGTAAAGAGTTCTTGCATAGTTCATTTAATTTAATGTAGAAATTTGCATTAGAAAAGTATTATGAAAAATGTTGATATTCATTTTACACGTTTCAAATTAAGTTCGTAATGACATTTTTAAAATCAACTGTTGTATGTAAATGTGTTTATAAACCCATTCATGCACAGAAAATAGTTTTTCTAATCTCTCAAAAATTACATTTGAAATAACATTCGAAAAGTCTAAGGATGTTCTTACAACTTTGTATAAAATGTGCATAAATTTAATGCAGCAATTTAAAAATATTTTTAATAAAAGTTTTACCTGAATTAATTTTGCTCCACATTCATAGATAGCGTTCACAATGGCAGTCGTAAAATCTAAATATATTTTTAATTTGTTCATAAAGCTATTGTTAAATTGCTTGTTTTTCCTTATGCTTCAAAAATTACATTTGAAATAATGTATAAAAAATTGTTTCAATTTTAATTAGACAATTTTTAAATTGTTCATAAACCTGCTCTTAAATTACACGTTTTTCCATATATTCAAATAATGTCCATTAAAAGTATTGAATGACATTCAATTTAATGATGCAAAATTGTCTCGCTAGTTTCATAAATGACCATACTATTTGTAGTCATGAAATCATAAAGTTGTTAAATCGAATGACTGCAGAATTCTATGTAAATTTAAATCAGTGACATTTCATTGTTTCATGAATGTATTTCATAATAATGTTCTTAAAAGATAAAAAAAAGTATTAGAAAAAAAAGTAAAGAAAACTATTGGTTAATAATTTATGGAAGAAAGGTTTTAGAAATGATTTGAAAATTTGTTTTACTAGCTTCTTGAATGAGGCCTAATTTACAACAATGCAGGTTATTAAATTACAATATTCAGCATTTGTTATCAAATGGAGTTCAGGAGAACAAAAGAAACTTTGCATCCTGGTTAAATGTCTGATGGCTTATTTTCCACTGAAGAAAAATATGTTAAGTTATATATGTTTTTACAATATGAATGTTTCTAGAACATTTCAGGCCGGCGTTTCATTTCGTAGTGTTCTGGTTTGATGGCGAGATGTTGTTTTATGTTTGTTTGTTTGTTGCAAAAGTGTGCACTTGCGAGCACAAAGAGAAAAAGCAATAAAGTATGAAAGAAAGCAGCCACAAACAATCAGCGCTTTATAAGACGGGGCGGGTGAAAGACGGTTATTGATTTGTCTGTGCTGTGAGTTATGAAGAGACAGACAGCTGTAAACCCCTAACACCCACTGTCACTGTAGGGGGCAAAATACAGGACAGAGGAGCATCAAACTCTCCAAAAATACATCCTTACCTGCTGTCTGTAGAGTCACCGCTCAGAGGAAGAGAACAACGCTCATACTGAGCCGTGTTCCACTTCTATCTGATTAATTCACTTCGAAATAAATTATCTATCTATCTCTGTCTGTCTGTCATTCATTCATTTGTACATTCTATCCAGCCGTCTGTCTGTCTTTCATTCATCCAGCCATCTATTGTTTGTTCATTCTATCCATCCATCCATCCATCCATTGTTTGTTCATTCTATCCATCCATCCATATATTGTTTGTTCATTCTTTCCATCCATCCATCTATTGTTTGTTCATTCTATCCATCATCCATCCATCCATCCATCTCTGTCTGTCTGTCTGTCTGTCTGTCTGTCATTCATTTGTACATTTTCTCCATCTATCCATCCATCCATCCATCTATTGTTTATTCATTTTGTTTATCTATCCATCCATCCATCCATCCATCCATCTCTGTATATCTGTCGCTCATTCATTTGTACATTCCATCCATCCATCCATCTATTGTTTGTTCATTCTATCCATCCATCCATCATCCATCCATCTATTGTTTGTTCATTCTTTCCATCCTTCCATCTATTGTTTGTTCATTCTATCCATCATCCATCCATCCATCCATCCACCCATCCATCCATCCATCCATCCATCCATCTCTGTCTGTGTCTGTCTGTCGTTCATTTGTAAATTTTCTCCATCTATCCATCCATCTATTGTTTGTTCATTTTGTCTATCTATCCATCCATCCATCTCTGAATGTCTGTCGCTCATTCATTTGTACATTCCATCCATCCAACCATCCATCCATCTATTGTTTGTTTATTCTATCCATCATCCATCCTTCATTCTATTGTTTGTTCATTCCATCCATCATCCATCCATCCATCCATCCATCTATTGTTTGTACATTCCATCCATCCATCTATTGTTTTTTCAATCTATCCATCCATCCATCATCCATCCATCTATTGTTTGTTCATTCTTTCCATCCATTTGTTGTTCATTCTATCCATCATTCATCCATCTCTGTCTGTCTGTCTGTCGTTCATTTGTACATTTTCTCCATCCATCCATCCATCCATCCATCCATCAATCTATTGTTTGTTCATTTTGTCTATCCATCCATCCATCCATCTATTGTTTGTTCATTCCATCCATCCATCCATCCATCCATCTATTGTTTGTTCATTCCATCCATCCATCTATTGTTTGTTCATTCCATCCATCCATCCATCCATCTATTGTTTGTTCATTCCATCCATCCATCCATCCATCCATCTATTGTTTGTTCATTCCATCCATCCATCCATCCATCTATTGTTTGTTCATTCCATCCATCCATCCATCCATCTATTGTTAGTTCATTCCCTCCATCCATTCATCAGTTTTGTTCTTTTATTCTTTATTGATTGTAAGGTGATGTATAGAGAGATAGTACAGTGACTCTCTCTCTCTCTCTCTCTCTCTCTCTCTCTCTCTCTCTCTCTCTCTGTGTTTCTGTAGAGCTGTACTCTGGGCTGCCTGTAGGTGGCGGTGTGCAGCCGGAGGCTAAGAAGTCCGAGGAGAGCGCCTTGTGGCAGAACCGCGTGCCAAACTTCCTGAACGAGAAACAGTTCAACGTTGCGATGGCGACCATTGAGCCGCACTGCGCCGTCTGCATGCTCTTCTGTCCGTACACACAGGTAATGCACTGAGCGCAACTATAGTAGCTGAAATACTGTGTACATCATAACACATTATCAGACTATCATCACAAAGTCCGGTCCACTTCAATGCTTTTTTAATCAAAAACTGTCCGACTGAACAGGAAGTTGTTTTGAATCCTTGTTTATTTCTCTTTGGTTTAGCATGCTGTCCCGTCTCTTGTGTTTTTGTGCGTGTTTAGCCTATGAAGGACCCCTTCCATCTCTCGGACACGTCCGGTCTGGTGTCACGGGTCGGCTGTCGCACGCGTCCGCTGGTTCCAGAGATGTGCTTCAGCGCGGGTGCGGAGAACACCGAGCCGCTGCCGTCGAACTCCCACATCGGTGACGACGGCACCAGCGTCCTGCTGTCCTGCGGGAGCTGCGGCCTTCAGGTCCACGCTAGTGAGTCACACAACACCCCACATGTGCTTCTCTTGATACAGCGCTACTGTGTTGAACTAAAGCCTCACACAGAACATGGTTTGGAATTACAGTGCACTGGCATTTAATCATTTTTCTGTACAAATGGGATTGATGGAGGCCTTTGGTTATTTGTTCTTTATTTTTTGTTTATTTATTGGTGTGTTGCCACTGTTTTTCCTTAATAGACTATTGTACAATATAATAACTAATATATATAATGTTAGTATTGTGTCAGTCTCTTGGCCTTCCTCCTAATAATAAAAGAAGTCAAAAACTCTCCCATCTTTTCACGTCTGCACCTGTATCTCTCCAGCTGTGTGTTTGCCTCCTTCACACCAATCTGCATATTTCCTGTGTCTGTGTTTGCTAATAAACGCCCTTGATTCTGTCTTTATCTGGCCGCGAGAGCGTCTCACGGCGGCCCGACTGTCACTCCAGCCAATTTACCGTCAGTCAGGCTGAACTCCAGTTATTTATTTAGACGAGCACAGAAAATAAACCTCCCGAAGAGGAAAACAGAGAGGGGAAAGTGGCTCGTTTTGCCGGTTTCTCTCCACGGCGCGAGTCTAAGCCGCGTAGCCAATTAGCCGCGAGTTCACCGAGGTGCCGCTGCGCTCTGATTGGCCCGTTTGTGCTTTAAACGAAAATGACAGTTTAGACTAAACTTATTTCAGTTTTCTTGATGTTTTTGTGTTTTCCAGAAGCATCCGGCCGTGGTATTTGCCATCGACTGACGCTATGATTAGATTTACTCGCGAAAGAACGACGGAATGAACGTCAGCGTGCTAAAAAAAACGCTCTGTTTCGCTCAGATACCTTTCGATGACTGTTTGTAAGTTCATCACGGCGAGTTGTTCAGATTTATGAAGTGCGATTGCTCTCGCATGAGCCGTCGCGCGTTCGTCTGCTTTTAGCAGCACTAATCAGTTTACCGTCGCTCTGTTTTCACTCTGTCAAACTAATTCAAGTCGTCACTGTGTGCCAGAAGAGTACTTGCTCATATCTTACCTGCGCTGCTGTCAGCTCCACTCAAGCTTTCTGAAAGAAGCACAGCTTATGAAACAGATATTTCTAGCTTGATTATCACCCGATGACCCGCGTTCGATAGAAATAGCTGATATTTAATGTGCACCTGTGTTCATATGTCCCTTCAGTTATATATTTTTGCACAGGATATGGAAGACAGCCTACAGTTACTGTATTAACTAGTGGAATTCTTTTTTTATGCAACTCTAATTAAAACTACTACAATAATCATAATTAAAAGTATTATTTTTAGATTTTGTACATTTAACACTTTTTTGTTCATTTTTTGTTTTTGATCATTTATTAATTAATTTTGTGTTGTTTGTTTTTTTGTTTTGTTTATTCTTAATTTGGTTCTTTTTGTATATTTTTTGAAATTCTATTTTTATCAATCGTTTCTTCCATTCTATTTTTTTTCTTTTGTTTATTTTTTCTTTTGTTTATTTTGTTTCTGCTTAATTCGTTTTTTGTCCTTTTCTATTCTTTCTTTCTTTCTTTTTGTTATTCTCATATTTTGTTTTCACAATTTATTTTCCCCCTTTTCTCCTTCATTTGTGTATTTTGAATTATTTTGTTTGTGTGTTACTCGTTTCTTCCAATTTTTTGGTTATTGTGGTGCTTTTTTTAATCTTTTTTTTTCTTTAATAATAACAATAATAATAAAGTATGATTATTTATGTATATGTTATTTGTTTTGTTTGTTACTTTGTTTCTGCTTAATTAATTTGTCTATTTTTCTGCCATTCTTTTTCTTTACTTCTTTTCCTCTTTTTGGTATTGCCATAGATTTTTCATAAAACATTTTTTGTAAATTTTTCCCCCATTTATTCTGTTTTTAGACACAAATTCTCCTTAATTTATGTCTATTGTTTATTTATTTTTTATTTAGTTTCTTTTTTTGTCTTTAAAGTTAGTCTTTCATTTGTTTTTTAATACTAATAAATATATATTACTATTATAATTTTATTTATATATGCATTATGTAATTAGTTTGTGTTGTTTGTCTTTTTTATGCCTTTGTTTCAGCTTTTTTGTAAATTAAACTGTCATTATTCTTTGTTATTCTCATATTTTATTTTTATTCATCTTTATTTCATTTATTTATGCTTTGTTTTTTGTATAATTTTAATCGAATCATTTTCCCAAAATATTTTAAAGGAAAAAATAAAAGCATGTCTTTAATCATTTTACTCTGAACTTGGTTTAATATAATTATTAAGCCACTTAAGGCTGTATGAAATAGGGATTTTACTGCATCAAAGCCCCTTTCCTATAGTAAAAATCCCTTTACCATAGTAAAATCACTAAATTTTGACCTCAAGTGGCTTAGTGCTTTCATTTACTGTCTCCATGCCATGAGCTCCCCGCGGCTCCCCAGAGGTGTTTTAAACGCTCAGATTCCCTCGACTTCCTCTTACAGCGGCAACAGCGAACCACCGACCCGAATGAACAAAACAACAACAACATCAGCATCTCCAGCTTGTTTGCTTTTCGAAGGCTTGAAGAAAGGGCTGTGAAGTGAAAGACAGCTTGTTAGTCGATGCTGTCTTTGCCTCCTCGCTTCTCCAAGCTATTTTGGGTTTCTGCTAAGCGCTCGTACGCTTGAACTCACTCACAGAGCTTATGAAAATGGCTCTCCAGAACATGTGCGCGTGTCGCATATTAAACTAATGCCCGGAGGCCATGTGTGTATCCCGTCCTCCATTACGGCTCCGGCTGGGCTCGGCTGCGATGTCCCGCTGCTTGTGTTTACCTGCAGAAAGCTGCTGATTTCGATAAGGCGGGAAGAGCAGTAAATGACAGCATGTCAACTGCAGCTTTCCGTTCGCGTGAGCTTTCACCTCCGGTGCGCACGATATCAAGGTTAATTTTCCTGTTGTGCGCTTTTGCAGGAAGTCTGTGGTAATTACCAGAGATGGTCTTGCTATAGAGAGATGAAGATGGTCTGTATTACTTACTATTCACCTTTTTCTTCTTGTAAAATAGGCGTGTGCTTTTGTAAATTAAAATAAAGGTGCATAAACCCTTTTTCTGTTAGTAAACATTGTGACATTTTTCTGTGGGTGTAGGCAGAAAGATTCACCTGACCGCTTCACTAACGCTAGCTGTGAAGTTTGTTTGTTGGAGGAAATCCGATTTTACCTGCATTTGTTAAGTCACGCACTATCCGGGACTACGATTGTTATTTGTAAAAGGTTCACTTTAATGGACAAAACCAGAATCATTTATACGATACACAATCTTTTTTTTTATTTTCTGCTCGTTTAATCACATTTAACCACAGCTGACGTTTTTTTTTTTTTTTTTTTTCTTATGTCGAGTTGTGTTGTGTGACACTCAATTACAGTTTACAGATCCCATAGGAATGAAACTGCGTTTTTTTTGTGGTACACTCTAAAATTTGTTTTATCCAAAAGTATTGTTTAGTGTAAAACATGTTGACGATTAGCCGATTCCTTAAATGATAGCCGTTTCCTCTTTCCTTTCCTCTTTCTAAGCTTGTTTAATTGCGACATAATTTTTAAAGTAACATACGCTAGTGCATCGTACATACTACGTTTAATTTATTTTCGCTTCGTTTGTTTTTACTTAGTTTTATACTTTCTTTTGTGCTTTTTTGCCACCTCATTCTTTTTCTCTTTGGTTTTGTTCTTCCAATTGTTTCTTTTTGGTTTGACTTTTGATTTTTGTTTTAATACGTTTTTGCTCTCTTATTTTGTTTCATTCGTCTTGTATTCTTATTGTATTAAATGTAGGTGAATAAAGTATTTTTTAATGGAAAATTACAAAACCTTTTCTTCATTGTTACGTACGTACGTTTGTGCTTATTTTCTTTATTTTTTATATATATATATTTTTATTTAATTTTTTAATTTTTCCATTCTTAGACGGCTAAGTTTGTGTTCTCGTTCCTCCCAGGTTGTTACGGCGTTAATCCAGACACGAAACTGGAGGGCTGGACGTGTTCTCGGTGTACTGCTGCCGAATGGACAGCCGTAAGTATTTCAAACACCTTTCATATATATATATATAAATAAAAACAGAATTCTTCAACCAAACAATGAAACAATATAGTTCCTCAGAATCAGTTATGGTTCTAACGAAGTGGTTGCCAAGCAACACACAGAAGTAAACAAAGATGTTGGCTCAGCCAATCAGATTCAAGGACCGGAACTCTCCGTTTTATAAACCTCTACACTGCACATTTATTGTTGCGCTGAAGCGTTTTGTTCGTTATTGTGTTCATTGGTGTTGTTTCTCATCGCAGGCCTGCTGTTTGTGCAGTTTAAGAGGAGGAGCTTTGAAGAAAACCACAGATGACAGGTCTAATATCTCAAACTCTGTTTCTCTCATATCGCATGTAAATTACGAGAAGCTACGCAGCATCTGTCCATGCTCTGAACTCTGCTAAACCGTGCGTTTGGTGTCCCGTCCGCAGGTGGGTTCATGTGATCTGTGCCGTCGCTGTGGCCGAGGCTCGTTTTGTTAACGCGGTGGAGCGAGAGCCTGTGGACGTGACGGCCGTCCCTGACACCAGGAAGAGTCTGGTGAGTCAAGACACACAGAAGATGACATTACAGTCCTTTTTGTGCTTTCTGTGTTTTTGCTTCGTTTTATACTTTGGTTTCGTCACTCACTCATTGGTGCCTCCATTGATTTGCTCCATTGTGTATGATGTCCTTATTCATTTTTCTGTTTGTGTTTTTGTTTATTTCTTTCGTTCCTTCTTTTTTGTTCATGTTGTAGCTTCATTCATTTTCTACAGCTGTTTTCAGTTGTTTGTTCTTCTGTTCCTTACTGGCCTTATATTTGTTTTTCAACTTATTTGTTTTTTTTGTTGTTGTTTTCTTTTATTTGTTAGTGTGCGTTTTTATTTATTTTTTGTTTATTATTTAGTTGAGGCCTATTTTTTCTTATTATGTTTTGTCTGTTTTTGTTTTTATTTTCATTAATTGGCCTTTTTAATTTTTTTTTTTCTTTTCCATGTTTTTTTTTTTTTTTTTTTTTACTTTAGCTAGTTCGTAAATTTTCTGTTCATTTATTTTTATTTTATTTGTTCTTTTTTGTTTTTTTGCTCATTCCTAAGTTGTTTTTCTCTTATTTTTGCCGTGTTTTTTTTTTACTTTTAAATCTTTTGCTCGTTCTTTTGTTTATTCTGTTTCATTTATGCATTTTTGTTAATTCCTTCCTAAATTATTAAATAATTTAATTTGTTTCAATTTAATATATACATTTTTAATTTGTTTCTTTCCGTTTTATTTACTTTGTTCTGTTTTGCTCAGATTTAAGTATAATTTTATAAATTTTTTGTCTTGTTGTCGTTGTTCTTTTTTGTACATTGTTCATTCATTCCCAAATTTTTCGTTCGTTTAGCAATTTGCCTTCTGTTTTCATTTGTTCATTTGTGTTTTTTCATTTAGTTTATTTCTTTCATCTTATTTGCTCTTGCGTTCACATCTTCCATGTCTTCTTTTGTTGTTTCGCCATCGTTCTCTCTTTCCCTGAGAGGATATGATGCATTATTAATGATGTGCAATGCTTGAATAATCAGGTGTCATTCCTCACTGTGCTAAATGAACTGCATTGATTGTATAGGCAGGTTTCTCCTCCTCTGCCGCACGTCTGAATGCTGCTCAATGTGTCGGCACAAACACACAACCCAAAGCAACTTCAGACATGAAAAACATGCTATAAACCTCTCGTACTGTTCATGCATCTGACTTCAGCCTCCAGTCGCCATTAGCAAGCAGAAACACAAAGGTTTACTGCAAATCAGTGCCAGAAACGAAAGAACATCAAGCATTCAGTCTCGTTATTTGCACAGTTTCACTCTAGAACAAGAAACCGCGTTGTGTTGTAGATTAAAAGGAGGTTGCTTTATCTTCTCGCTCGCCACGACACAAAATGGATGCCAGCTCTTGATGTATGAATAAATAACTGCGAGCTGGATGCTCGTAAATCACACATTTTTTTCCCCTTCTCTTGTCCATTGGCCTGTCTTGCAATCAATCCCTGGCGAAAGATAAATCAGAGGCTTTCACCGGCCGATGAAATATTTCCGAGCTGGCGGCGCATCGAAAGGCCGTCGTACATTACGGCCGCTTGGCCACAGGGAGTTGAAATGAAGTATTGACAATTTAATAAAGAAATTTTATCCCCGTCGATATTCCTCTGTGTGTGTGTGCGCGCACGCGTTTGGAGGCGGAAATGGAGGAGAAGAGGAGAGAGACGGGGATGAACGGACACAACATGTTTCCATTTGAGAGGATATTTGCAAAATATGCTGCGGTGTCAGGTGCATAGATTTTAAATACCACAAATTCGAGCCTAATTTCTGCATCTTAAGTCAACGTTGAATACAAAACGGACTGTGTTTGTGAACGTTTCTGCTGTTCGCTTTAATAGCAAATGTTCATCTTTTTTAATCTTTCATCGGAGCTGCTGCTGCACTCTTGAAATTACTTTCATTTTTAGCTGACACATGGAAATAATGTTAGCTAAGAGCCAAATAGCTGTTTAGCATTGGCATTTGGCTCAGGCGCCGTTCTGGTATGATGATCTCACTTTCTTCATTTAATATCTGGTTTATTAGCGAACGTCTGCTTTTTGGTTTGTTTCCTTCATTAGCTTGGTTTCTGTTCTCTTTTATGTCTTTTCTTTATTTCTGTTTCTGAATTTGTTTCTGTTCTGTCTTTCATGTTTTATATTTTTTGTTTGTTTTGGTTCTTTTAGCTCTATTTGTTTGTGCTTTTTCATTTATTTTGGTTTGTTTTGTTTAGCTTTGCTCCATCATTTTTCCTTTTATTCTTTTTCCGTTTCTTCTGTTTCGTTTCGTTTTTCTCATCTACATCTGTTTTCCTTCTTTCTTTTCTTTATTTTTTAGTTTCTTTTAGCTCATTTCTTCTACTTTTGTTTCCGTTAGTTCATATCTTTTTTAATTGTTTATTTTTTTATTCCTCCTTTGGCTTGAGTTTTTTCTTTCAGTGACTCTTTCTTTTGCTGTTTATTTTCTGTTTTCTTTATGCATTCATTGCTTGTTTTGTTTTTCCTTCATTCCTTTCGCTATTTTTGGTTTAATTTATTTTAGTTTGTTTTTTTCTCTATACGTTTTCGCTCATATGTTTGTTTCTATTTCTTTAGTTTGTTCTTTCATTCTTCCATTTGTGTCTTTTCTTTCCTTTCTTGTTTCTTACACTATTTGTTTCCTTTTGTTTTGTTCTGGCTGGTGTTTTATATTATTTTTTTAACTAATTTCTTGCTTTGTTCTCCATTTCTGAATGTTTAATCAATTTTTCTATTTTTTTTTTATTAGTTTCTTTGTGAGGTTTTATTGTAGTCCACACATTAATAAATGTTTGTATTTATAATGTTAGTTTTTTATACCTCTTTACCATTAGTCTAAAAGCTTTATAGCACTGAACTCCCATTCAGCCTGATGGATAAAACCACTTTTCGTCATGATGGAAGCTCGTCATGTTACAAAGGTTGCAACTCAAGTTTCATGTTTCCTCATAACTATTTGCAGAAGTGCGTCTACTGCCACAAGACGACCAAGCAGATCTTGGGTGCGTGTATCCAGTGCTCGTTGGACAACTGCTCCACGTCCTTCCACGTCACCTGCGCCCTCCTCGCCGGAGTCGTCATGAAGCCAGCCGATTGGCCGTACGTGGTGTCCGTCACCTGCCACAAACACAAACAGACCAATCAGAAGGTGCGTAGCTGCTATAGAAGGGATCTCAATGCACATGGGGTGATCCTCAAACTGACGCGTTGCCTCCATTGCAGGTCAAAAACCGCACCCGCGAGCTGTCTTTAGGTCAGGAGGTCATCGGCAGAAGCAGCAATGGTTGGTTTTATCGCTGCACCATCACCGGCATCGGCACGCAGAACTACTACGAGGTCAATTTTGATGACGGCTCCTACTGTGATAATGTCTTCCCAGAGAACCTGCTGGTGAGAATGTTTTCTCATTATTATGGTGATCATGGTTGCCAATTGGCTTTGGCCTTGAAGCCCATTTCCACCACTTAATAGAAAATAAAAAATGGAAATAAATAAGTAACTGTAATAATGTCTGGCATCTTGTGGCTTATTGTGGTCAAAAATGCGTAGGTCTGGTCCTGGATGCTGATTGGTCAAAGTCTAGATTGGCTAAATCTACCTCTAGGTTATTATGGTTGGCCCATTACTTCGGCTCATCTAATCAGATTTTAGAGCTACAACTGTCTGTTTGATCCATCATCTGTTTGATTTCTCTGTTCCAGAGTCATGACTGTCTGAGGAACGGCCCTCCAGAACGGGGCGAACTCGTGGTGGTCAAGACATTCGACGAACGGGTTCTCAACGCATCTTTCATAAGGGAAAATGTCCAACGATACTACCAGGTAGCTGCGACGTATACACATTTTTTTTTGTAATTATTTATGCTTTTATATATAAAGAGTTATCCATTTCAAACTGAAACATTTCATTGCTTGCTTAGTTTGTTTTACTGTTTGTTTTCTACCGTATTATAGTTAGTATATAGTTAAAACCCATAGTGACACCCAATTTTAAGAACCTTAATCTTTAAGACAGCTTTCTTGTAATTCCACATCTCATCCGAGTCTTTCAGGAGTCCCACATTTGGTGCAAAGTTGGCTTTCCTTGTACACAGAGCAGCCGTTGATGTATTGAGCGGAGGGGAGCTGAGATTAATGGGAAAACGAGAAAAGTAGGCAGATGTGGCGCATGGGGGATTTATGGAGTCTTTAGATGAAGCTTATGAGGTGTGATGGACCGCAGACGTGGAAAGTAGACTGCTATTCATCAGCTATTTCACGCACACACACCACTCCTCACAGGAAGTGCTTTTGTGTTCTTGTGCAGTGATGGGTCGATGTTTTAATTCACATCTGGGTCACATTTGAATGAAAAAGTGACTCAGAAACTACCAGAAAGCTTAAAACGAACATGCTTTTTCAGTTTTTCTTCTAAAATGAAGCATACCAAACTATGTTAATACATTGTTTGACACATTGTATGAACTAGTTTGACTTTGTCAAATTCTTTCTCTTTAAAACTCAAACCCACACACACACACACAGTGTTTCATTGCTCGGCTGAACTCTTGTGACTCCTCTGTCAGCATTAACGAACTGCTTGATTCTGTCCTCCGCCACAAGACTCATGTGTGAGTCATGGCATTCGTAACAAGTGCCGATTGCTTTCGTGACGTCACTTTTACCTTTGCAAGATGTGACAAACACTCTCCCACTCGCTGTGGGCGATCTGTAACTGGATGCCTGTGAGTCTGACAGGTCTTGAAGCCGTTGGGAATTGATCTGGAACAGGGTGCTGATTGCAGACTGGCGGAAAGTTTGCAGCTTATGTTATTGTTGGATGCTCTTGAGATTTTAAAAGAATGATCTGGGTTAAATGTAGTTTTTTTTTCAGCTCTATCAACAGCATTGACACACTAGATTTTGCATTATAGAATACATGTGGATTGCTGTATTGTCAGGACATGTGCTCGGCATTTTATAATAAAAAATATTATTGAATATTTTGTACATATTTAAATTCATATATATATATATATATATATATATATATGCACACCTGTAAATTCATTTCATATCATTATTTTATATGATTGTAATTATTTAAAGTAATATAAAAATATACGTACAACATGTCATTTACAACATGAAAAAATAAAAATGTTATTAGTTATACAGTACTAATAATTGATTTAATGAAATATGTAATGCATATTTAAAATGACATTCGTATTTTGTAGTACATGTGCAAATTTGAGCATTTTTAATAAATGTAAATATATAATACATATTTAAATGTTAAATACATTAATTTCATTTCTTTTTTACATATAGAATTATTTTTACATTGTGGTATTTTTTTTTTTTAATTTATATAATTTATATATATATATATATATATATATATATATATATATATATATATATATATATATATATATATATATATATATATATAATATATTACAAGAGAAGGATCCGAGGCATCTAAACTGCCTGTATTTCTGTCCAGGTGGAGTTTCAGGATGAGACACAGATCTTACTGAAGCGCAGCGAGATTCACTCTCTGAACCAAGAGCTGCCTAAGAGGGTCATGTCTCGTATGGTAAGCGCTTTTATTCACTTCGGGCCAAGTACCGTATGTTTCCGCACACAGAATTCAACGTGTAGCCAAAGTGCAGGTTTAACACTTTACAGCTTTCGTGGTTTTTCAAGCTAACAGTGCAGTTGGAGTCCATTTGGAGAGTTCTGACGGACATCGCTGAAGGATTATTGTCTTTTTTCTTTTCAGCAGACAACTGTGAACCAACAGCAACCTCAGGCGCAACCGTCAGATGAACCTTTGGCCGCAAAACGCCCACGTCTGCCAACACCGCCACCCACACTAGCCATTGAGCCCTCGGTGCTACCTCCAGAAATAGTCACCGCTTTCCTGCCCGCTAGTATTACTCCAAACACCAGCATTGCCCCCTGCCTGCCTCCACCCACATCACTTCCTGTTTCAGCACCCACACTTCCTGCCCCAGAACCAAGTGAGAGTTACACCCACAGCTCCAGCTACATAGCCTACATGGAGTCTCTCCTCAACTCGGACTTTCCTCCAGAAGAGGGCGAACATGGCGTTGAGCCGATGTTCTGAAGCACTGTTGCGGGCTACCAGCTACTTGTCAATGCTTCATACAGACTTTAAATTCATCTACTGCATGTCTTTGTTTCATTTATTCGCTGTTGTGCTAATCTGAGTCTCCCACCCATGAATGGTGTGTGTGGGACACATGCGTGTCATTATAGACTGAAGCCGAAACATACCCAGTACATAGCCTTGGGGGATGCCGTACTCTTCCGACTATTTCCACGATCCCTTTCTCTGGTTCTTCCACTAAATGGAAAGAGCCACCATACGTTTTCAGATGGGATAATCATTCACTGTATGTGCTGTTAAATTTATACCTGATTTTTTTTCTCTAACGAGTGCTAAATATTTTTCTAACTCAAGCCAAAACATCATGCTACCCGGTCACAGTTCAAATAGACAGTCTATATCTGTACAGTTTCAGGTATTTTTCTCTGTACTCAAGTGTTCGGGCGGAGAGGTCACAGGAAGAGTTTAGCTGGGCTCAAGGGATTTAATAAGTATTTAAATGTCTTTTGTCACATATAGGTTTAAAATATTTGTATAAAGAAAATCCATTATGGCAGCATCGGAAGCTACAGTTTTCAGTTAGTGTACACATTTGTGTTACGATAGATTTGTGCGTCTCAATGTATCCTTCTATAATCAACGATAAAATGTTTTTTCAGCCACAGATGATTTGTTTTTGTAGCATACTTGGTAGACGTTGATATTGAATACGATTCACCCGGTCTGTTTTTTTATTATGATTACTGTTGTTGTTATGATTATTATTTTATTTTGATGAATCTTTGCAACACAATGTCGAAAGATGAAAAAAAAAGTTGTTGAGTTTATAATTTTTATTCAAGAGGTTGAAGTGGCGTACATTTAAGCGTGTATAGTCATAGGTGATATTAAACAGATACGCAATCCGCCTTCTCAAGGTGCTATAGAGGTCTTAGACTACTGAGGGGCGGTCTGGGTCAGGTGACCCACAATGAGGTGTACATACTAGACGTCCTGCTCACGAATTGGAAAAATGTTCTTCAGTGTAACTTCTAGTCTTACAAATGCCATGTCACATTTGAATAAAGGGTCTGGTTGTCGCTTTGGATTTCTTTTCTCTTTTATTTTGTTTGCCCATCCTGATTTCATTTTCTGATGTAAGCGATTATCAATCGGCACACCTCCTTCACCGGTATTTGCAGGTTCATCATCCATATAGCATTGAGAATTTGCTTCAGCGCCCCTTGATTGATTCGTAAACAAACACTGATAAGACCTTTACAGACAGGATTGTCATTATAGACTGAAGCCAAAACGAGCCCAGTACATAGCTTTGGGGGATGGCACACTCTTCAGACCCTTCCCACAATCCCTCACTGCCAATTCTTCTCTAAACCAAAATAATGGCCAAATATTTTTAGATGGAATAATCATTCACTTTAGCATGCCAAAGATTTTGGAGAATTGTTAAAAATGCAAGATAAATTAATACAAGAAAAGTCCCCAGATGAACTTATTAAAATATTAAGTTGACAGCCCTTCTTTTTCAATATATTGTCTCTTACATCATGATTTTTTTTCATACTATTATTCCTCCTTTCATTAAGCATGTTTTTTAATAACATAAATCTGAATTACACCTTTACATATGAAGTGATTATGAAACTAGTGAGTGCATCCTCTTTCCTTCCGTTCAATGTGACAACCACCATTCTCATCTCAACACTGTTTATTGTTTTCTGCCTGCCAGTTGCCTACGGCCGCTCTGACACTAGACACAGTGTGTCAATGGCATTTGTACTCCCGTGTTTCTGGGGTTTCTGCTTTGCATTAACAGAAACGTCACAAGGGGCAGGTTTAATGAAATAACCCACCACAGCTTGCATACTGATGATGGCAAATGTTTATCTGTGCAGAAGTACTAGGAAAGATTCTAATAAAATGTGAAGTGAAATGGTGCTTTGTGTCTGACAGTGTTTATTTCCCTGGAAAAGCAATAAAAACATGGTTTAAATAATACCAGTAAAAATAAGTAGGAATGTAGGAATGACTAATAAATAGGTAATTGTAGAAATAATTATCAAAAAATAATAAAATATAAAAAAATATAATGTAAATCATTCATAAAAAATGAATAAAGTCAGTCAGTGTTAAATGTTGAAAATATACATTTTCTTTAAAAATATTTAATTGGCTAGGTGTGTTCTTATGTACAGTACTATGTCGTGATTTCCATTTGTGGAAATTTTTTTAATTGGTTTTTGTAATTAATCACATGACCCAGTTTACAAATTAGTTACTTTCCCTAAATGCATCTTCGAATCCTTATTCAGTAATCACAAACGATTGTAAAGGTCATGAAAATCAATTGGCCTAAAACGAGCTTTGGCTCTTGAAAATGTGCCATTTTTATAAATTGCTCTCTGGAAACTACTTTTCCAAAGTTCAGAGGTCAGTAAATTGCTGTTTATTCATTTCAAACGATCACAAAAGAAAAGATTAAAAGCTTTTCTCCAGACCAGATCCATTAAAAATAAACCATTATGAAAAAGTACCATGAATCATCCCAGGCAAAAAGATTAATCTGGTTTAGAGCTGTTCTGTCAAATCGAAGCCTCATTGACATTTAGCCACTCTAAATGTGCCTTTATCTGATTAAAAACCAATTAGGCTTTTAAAATATCGGCTAATTGTTTCACACAACTAAAATGAAATGTCAGTTAGGATTTGTTTGGTGCCACTGTAGATCCCATAATGCAGTGCGCACGCCGTCGTTCATAAAGTTAAGAATCCTCTTATGCTCTGAGATATTTAGACACACAGCTGCCTCCGTACTGAAGAGATGTAAAACGAAACCTGCACTCGTTACCTGCTGCATATCTTCATTAGTTCCCTGTGTGTGTGTGTGTGTGTGTGTGTAAATTCAAGCTCACATGACTTGAATGATAACCCACCAGAGCATGACGTGTTACAAACACACACAGCTGCGCCTTAACAGGAGACGAGAAATAAAGCCGTTAATAAAGACGTAAGTAGCTTTTTATGAAAGCGCTTTGCATAAATAGACTCGTTCGGAGGACAGGACAGGATTCATGAGAGTCACTGGAGTAATTTGTGTAATCAGGTCTGAACTGATCATTACACAAGCGGTTATTTGTGTCCGTCTGAACCAAACATTTGTTAAAATACAAAAAAATGGGGGGTGAGATGATATGATAAAATTGTATTTAATGATATCTAAATTAACTTTGGTTTTGCCCCCATTTTTCATGAGCTGAACTCAAAGATATAAGACTTTTTCTATGTACACAAAAGGCCTATTTCTCTCAAATATGGTTCACAAATCTGTCTAAATCTATGTTCGTGAGCATTTCTGCTTTGCCGAGTTAATCCATCCCCCTCACAGGTGTGGTATATCAAGATGCTGATTAGACAGCATGATTATTGCACAGGTGTGCCTTAGGTTGGCCACAGTAAAAGCCCAATCTAAAATATGCAGTGTTAGCCTAACTTTGTGATATGCTTGAGCTTTTTTATATCTATAGATTTCTCTAACTTAAAAAAATAATGAAACAATATATTCGTGTTGCCATTTCATATAAAACTGAACTATTTTGGTTGCTGAAACAGTATATAAGCTGTTTTTGGTAGAAGGGGAAAAAAATACTGGCTCAGGTCGGACTTTATTGTAAGTCCGTTTGAAGATTGTAAGATTGTAAGAATCGTCTTATAGTTTATTTCATTATTATTATTGCACTTTATTATATTAATGAAGTCAATGGAATGAAAAATCCCAAATTCTGAACCATTTAAAATCGGTATTAAAATATATTTGGAAATGACATCAAGCAATACAAATGTAATGTCTTTCTGTCTTTATTTCTGTATGGTTATACTCTTGTAGCCTATATGTTCTGTTTTTATTAGAAGTCAGAAAAAAGAGAGTTCTCACCTCAGTGCTGAAAAGTTAACATTTCGAAACGTTTCAAAATAATTGTGATGTCACACATTTGTTTATATACCTTTTTGTTAATCAATTTTAACCTCTTCTTGCCATGAATCAGTAAATCTTCTATCTATCTATCTATCTATGACATATAGATATCTACTTATCTCCATACATCTCTCTTCTTTCTTTCTTTTTTTCTTTCTGTGCTGTTATACGTGATCAGCATCTCAATCTCCATCTTTGATGCTGGTGAAAGTTGTTTTGAAGTCAGCAGATGAAACGGGGCCCTGCGTGTCGGGAGCGGGTTTCTGCGTGACCCCCAGTGACCCCGTCGCTGTGGCGGGGCCGTTTGATGTGAACGTGCTCCCCCCTAATTACAGGCACCAGACCGGCTCCGCCTAAGACAAATTCTGCCCGAGCAACAGAGCTGCAAGTGACAGCGTCGCTCTGACCCGTCTGTCTCTCTCTCTCGGGGTGATCCGCATTGATATTCCACTCGTGTCGTTACATCCAGAACAGGGCGCTGGGATCGTGCCAGATTCGCAATTACAGATATTAAAATGCATTTAAAAAAAGACAAGGCCTGCTTTGATATTACGGATCAGGGCAGTGAAATACTAAAGGAGAATTTAGTGCTGGCCAAGCTGAGATCTCCTGTCATGTGACAGGAAACAAACGACTTTTGCTGAGACATGTATGTGGCAAATACAACTAGATCAAGATGGACATGAACAATGTGAATTTGTAGATTTAGTAAAAATTCTACTTATTGAATTATATATTTTAAACATAATTTTTTTCTTGATTCTTTTTTTTTTTTTTTTTTTTTTACATCATTCGTTTTTTACATATTATTCAAAACACCACTTTTACACAAACTTTTTGCTCAAAAATGGTTTCATTTGGATTTAAATGCACATTTTGGATTTAGTTTTTTATTTGAATTTCATTATTATCTTTTAAAAACTTTTTTGCACAAAAATGGGTAAAAGGTGCACATTTTTATTAATTCAAATTTGATTAGGATTTTTAAAAATAAATAGATACATATATATTATATATATATATATATATATATATATATATATATATATAAAATAAATATTTTAAAAAATATATATTTTTTAACAAAAATGGATTAAAGATGTAATGTAATATATATATAAATAGAAAGAAAGAGAGAGAGAGATTGTAGTTAAATGCAGGTAATGTGACAAGTTCACAAACCACTGTTACTTAATGCTTGCAAAATTTTTTGCATTACAAAATGAGTCCTGTTTCATATTATATTTTTTTCCCAAAAAGTAAACAGTATATTTACCATATAAACATTAAGCATACTCATTATTACATATTTAGCATGCACATTATTAAAATTCAAGCTGTATAAGTGTTATTTCTAGGGGTTGCACAGACTAGTCGACTTCAATGCTCTGCCATGACTCTTTATGCTTGACGTCGACTAGTTGCTGGTCCTCTCTTACTAGTAATGCATTCATATAAATATAATCTATACTGTGTGTTTTGCTTGATTTGTTTCTGATTTAGAATGAGCAGAAATCTGAGGAAACATAAGGACAAAAACACACATGTGTGCAATATTATGAATGTAAGCACAGTTTGAGAGTTGTTTTCAGTCGCTGTTTGAATACAAATGTCTTGTCTGTGGAGTTTGTGTGTGTGTGCATGACAGACGGGGAGAGAAAGACATATAAGCCGTCCTCTAAGTTTAATGAAAAACAGCGTCGTGAGTTACTGGCATGCTAATGAAGCATCTTTGTCCAGTCAGGGACTACAAACTAATCGCTCCTCTCCTCCAAAAGCTCCTAAACGCTCCATTAGTCCAGAAGTGGATGAGGGATCTGATACACCGAGCTCGGCTCTATTTATTAGCGTCTCTAAAATGGCTAGTCATGCACACACACACACAAGCGTTCGCTAGCTACCTAAATGAGGCCATTTGTTCTGTTAATATATTAAGCTAACTGCAGTAACTAACACAAAACCCTAAAAGAAGTCTTTGAGTAAATGATGTTTAAGCTACTTTTTAGCTAACAGCTAATTCCTCCGTCTAGCTGCATGAGAAACTCTCTTCTCTTTCCAGACAACTGGTTATTTTCGACTGGAGTTATAATAGACAGAAGAACTGGTCTCAGATCAGCTGTGGAAGGACTATGTGTCCTACGACCGCTAATAATTATGCTGCTTAAAACCTAATTTCATATACAATTAGCCTTTAACCTGTGAAAAGCCTTGACAGACCAGTGAAATCAAAATGGGAGTTTTGTGGCTTGCAGTCCATGTCTGTTAGCATTAGCTTTGAGGTCATCGAAGTCGATGAAACTTTTATCAGACATAAAAAATGTCTTTCTCTTCCTATAATTGAACCAAAAATAGTAATCTATATGATCTAGATCAGTGATGGGGAAACAGGGATTTAATCCAACCCTGACTCACCTGCTTGTAGCCTTATTGAAGACAATGATTAGCTGGTTCAGGTGTGTTTGATTAGGGTTGGAGCTAAACTCTGAAGGAAAGTGGACTGGAATGGCCAAGTTTTCCCAACCCGATTTAGATTGACTAGCAATAGCACATGGCAAAACATGGTTTGCTAGCTAGCATGCACAATTGTGTCGTCTTTGATGGTGACCTTCAAAAGACAAGCTGTTCTAAAGAGAGAAAGGCGAACTTCATAAACTCTGCATTCATTTAATTTACTTTTGCGCTTAAAGCAGACTGCAGGAGATTAGCCGTAATTGTTCTTGCATACGCAGGATTAGCTTTCACCAGGTGTTCAGCTTCCTGTCAGAGAGACACTGAAAACAAATGAGAGAATGAGTGATATCTGACCCATTATGCACCAGGGAGAGTTTAGATGACGAATCTAATGAAAAACGAGATTTTTGTGCTAATGCAACGCTATTCGTACGTATTTTACGAGGTGGCTTATTTGTACGAATTTGTATGACCTCACTAGTACGATTTGATACGATTTGTCTAAATCCCAGTGACGGTTAGGTTTAGGGGCGGAGTTAGGTCATTCGTAAAAATTCATACGAATTGTGCAACTCGTAAAACACGTACGATTTGGCAAAAATCTTATGAATTTGTACGAGTGTGGTCGTACGAATAAGCCACTTCGTCAAATATCTACGAATTACCGTGAGATCGGGTTTGGCTAATGCCAATGTTACAACACTAGAGAACTTAGCCAGAATGTTCTACTAAAGTTACCGGAAGAACGTTTGTTCATAACGTTGAGAGAACCTTTCCAGAACATTCAAAGAATGTTTCCAGATAGATCGATAAAAGATTTTATATGATGGGTGTCTACGATTATTTTGCTTATCCAATAACTTAAGAAAACGTTATTTCTGAATGTTGGAAACAATGATTTAGCACTTTGCAAACATTGTGGCAACATTAGCTTTATATATCAGTTAGTCTTGAGTCAGTTCATTAAAACGTACAATGAACGGATTTGAACAAATTTGAAACGAATACCATCTCTAACGCCATTTTTTTGCTCAAGAAAGGATTATTCTTGTCCACCGTGAATATTAATTCAATAGGCCCACATTATGGCTAACTATATGGAAAGATAAATCTCTTCATCTATTGTTGAGAATTAAAGCATATAAAGTGGGCTGATAAGAACAGAAGGATTTCTTCTACATGTAGCGTTATAAACCTCATTGGCAGTCTGACATGTAGACAAATATACTGTATGATCTAATTCCTGGTATCTGTGGGTCATTGTGTAATCATAACTGTTATCACGCACAGTTATTACGACGCATGTCTGTCAGCGCACGTTCCAAGGAAACCTCTGTGTTTTGCTGCATTTCCATCTATTTCACACAGGATTGTAATTAGAGAAAAGCGAGGAAGGCAAGAAAACGCTTCCCTTAATTATCTGTGTATGTGTGTGAGTGTGTGTGCCAGCGCGGAGTGGGAGATTTCATTTGAATAAAATTGAATTTAATCACCATGTAGAGAGCGCGAGAGCAGGGAAAATATTTGCAGCCCTCAGGGTCAACATTACATGAAAAAGAAATTAAAATAAGTAAACATATTTCTCCTGTTTGCTGCTGTGGAGCTGGAGGGGGCTGCAGAATTGTATTTGATGCTGTGTGAACAAATTTTTCACTCTGTTCCAGGAATATTAGCTCTCTCTGCCCCCTAGCCTTTCTTTGACATCTGCCTGCTTACGTCCTGTGATAGCTTTTCTTCAAATTAACGTCTAATCTAATATTCTGCCCAGTGTGTGGTAAATGCAGAGAGCTTTGTTGATTACAACAAGAGCGCTTGTTTGCACGCTTGGACTGCAAAGAGTTTTACTGTTTATTGGCGGGAGCGACGCAAATTGTGCGAACGCTCAATTGCATTTTACGTAGGCTATTAGTTTCCGCATTAAAACATTTTTTACGTAGAAGTTGTCTTTTGTGGGTAGTTTTGACTGTCAAGTGAACTAAGTGGTACTTCCCAAAAAAGCTAGTTAAAGTCAGTATTAACTTGTCTTAATGTTATTAGAACATTTTAGAAACATTACAAAACAACATTCCCACAACTTTTTTATTGTTTATTGGCGGGAGCGACGCAAATTGTGCGAACGCGCAATTGCATTTTGCGTAGGCTATTATTTTCCGCATACATTTTTTTTTTTACGTAGAAGTTGTTTTTTGTGGATAGTTTTGTCTGTCAAGTGAACTATTGAGAACTAAGTGATTCTTCCCAAAAAAGCAGTATTAACTTATTTTAACGTTATTAGAACATTTTAGAAACATTACAAAACAACATTCACACAACTTTTTTTATAACCTAAAACCTTTGTTGGGTTGCTGTCAGACCTGATCGAGTATATTTTTTGTAAAATCTGTGCCATGCAGATGCAGAGAAGGAAGACTTAGTTAGTAAATTGGTTGCGTCACTTGCTTGCAGCTGTAGAAATTTTGTGCACATTTTTAATTAAATTAATTAATTAAATATTCTGCCTAAAATAGTTTTCTCTGGACTGGTGACTTCACAAAACTTTTACCCTGTTCGACTCAAATTAGTTTTTATGTTCTTTGTTAATTGAAAGGAAACTAACACACCGCCGCCTCCTTCTTTATTTTTGAGCACTCTTAATCGGGTTTTAAACCCTGCTTTGCGAGGGGGCTTGTAAATTCATTACACATTGTGGTCGGCAGACGGATGCAGCCTGTTTCTGGTCTCACTGCATTATAAATGGACTTGCTGGCCAGATAATTAAAGCAACGATGCTCTGACATAATTCTCCATTAAGCAATAATGCGATAAGGATGAAGTGCGAATCCTTGCCCTCTTTAGGAACAGATGAGCGTCTTCCAGTGTAATGTAATTCTGTTTGTAGCAGTTCGTAAACGTCGTAATGAATCGGAATAGCCTACAGGAGACATCAGCTGTAGAAAAGCCTTGTTTAACAACAACAATAGCTCAGTAAATCCTTCAGAATGCAGATGAAGTGTTCGGATGTTAAAAACAATGAAAAAATTACGTAAACAACAATTCAAATAAACATATGGTGCCAATAGCGCCCCCAAGTGGTAGTATTTTCTCAATTGTTCTCAAACAGGTTTCCAAGACTCACTGTCTGTCATTGGCAGCCATTCCCTGATAAATATTTGTATCTTTATACTAATAATAATAATAGAAATAGTTTACTCATGAATTTGGATTCGCAAAAAACGTCTAAACTTTAGATGAGTTTGTTTGTTAATCAGATCTGGAGAAATGTAGCATTATGGGACTTGCTCACCAATGGATGCTCTGCAGTGAATGGGTGCCGTCAGAACGAGAGTCCAAACAGCTGATAATAACACTTCAGATCTAAACAAATATGTTATTATTGGACTCATATTTTAGTTAAAATATCTTAATGATAGATTTGTTTCTCAGAAACATGCAGCTTTTGGCTTCTCCAGATGTTAACTGATGGACTGGAGTGGTGTTGATTATTGTGATGTTTTTATAATCCATTCTGACGGCACCCATTCACTGCAGAGCATCCATTTCTCCAAATCTGATGACAAAACTCATCAACGTATTGGATGGCCTGAGTGGATTAAATAAATCCAATTAAAATTTGTAAGTGAACTATTTCTATAAACTCTGATAGAAAAATGTAACTTTTACAGTACAGTTTTAATGGGTCCAGAAGCAAAACCAGCTGAAAACCACTGATCTGGGCACAACCACACAATAGGTTTGAGGCTGGTCTGGAGCCCTGCTTAGAGGCGAACAGCTTGCAGAGATAGAGGGAAGGAAGGACCGGTGCCAGAGAGATTGCAGGGTCAGTCAGCTGAAGGACGCGTGTTGTTGGCCCCTCTGGCTGTGCTGTCCACAGCAGGCATATGTTCCCGGCCTCAGCGGTCCCTCCTGTCTGAATGTGAAGGGGGTCGCGGCCACTGCTGCATTTTAATCCTCTAAATGGAAAGTTTGGAAATGCTATTATCTTCCATCTGCCGGCCCCCCGCACACGATAAGGCCCCGCTCCAACAGCTTGACAGGACCCAAACGCCTCACTGCACTGTGTTCCTCTCACGAGAGGGCAGCCAAGATCCGTGCTAACGCCAGAACACGTCCGACATCTAAAGAATCCGAGGTTTAAAGATTTTTCACTTAAAAACTGCACTTACATTCCAGTCGGAGATCTTCAAAGGCAAAAAGTGCTTCCTTCACTTAGCTAGAGCGCTTAACCAAAGTTACCCAGAGAGACATCGCGCAAACACAACATATATTATTTATACTTATTTATCAAATGCCTATTTAATGTGTCTGCGGAGCATGAAACTGCATTCCACACTGAAAAAGAACTGAGCTTATACCACTGTAGTATTTACATAGGGTTTAAAGTTGAAAGAATACCATGGTACTTTTTGATGCTTTTGTCATGACCAAAAAACATGGTATCATAAAAAAATTTATAAAAAAAAAAAAACGATACTATTATTGGAAGTGATGGGAAAACATGGTAATACCATGATACTTTTTGGTACTTTTGTAATAACCATATTTATTATGTACCATGGTATATACCATAGATTGTGTCCAAAAAAAACAAGGTATGATATAAAAATAAATATATATATATAAAAACATGGTACTTTTATTGTAATAGATGGAAATGGCATTCTTGTGATGATAGTCAGGTACCATACTAGAATAAGTCCAAAACTGTTTTTTTTTATATATATATAAAAATAAATACACAATCAAACAAACATGGTACTTATATTGTAAGAGATGGGAAAACATGAAAACACGATTTTGGCACTTCCCAAAAATACTATTGTAAAAGATGGAAAAACATGGTAATACCATTGCATCTGTACTTTAGCACTTTTGTGATAACCATGTGATGTTCCATGGTATATTAAATTAAATTAAATTTATGCATTTAGCAGACGCTTTTATCCAAAGCGACTTACAGTGCATTCAGGCTATACATTTTTACATATCATGTGTTCCCGGGGAATCGAACCCCCAACCTTGCGCTTGCTTGCTTGCTAGCGCAGTGCTCTACCAGTTGAGCTACAGGAACAGGAATAAACATGGTACTGGTACAGTAGTTTTTTTGTATCACCAAGCTTGTGACGATTGTAACATGGTACTGCCATGGTATTTTGGATATAATTAGCATGACCTTGGGTACCCAATGTACCATACAGTAAAAAAGTTCAAATATATGGATGTTTATTTGGATGTGGACCCCACAGACGCACACATTGAGGATAGTCCAGGATGTGGTCAGACCTGCAGTCTGTGTGTGGCAGCTTTGTGCAATCACCTCCGTGGATTTGCAGCGGATGTTATTCTGGAAACTGGAATTAAACCTGACTCTAACCTAATCCCGGCTTATTGCCATCTATTTCATTTCACAGAATACGGAGGGGTGCCACTAAGCACTAACACACACACACACACACACTCATATCAGAGGTGATAAAGCTCTGCAGTAGGATAGTGTGCGCTTAGACAAGCCGCAAACACTTTGAACTCACATTATGATCATTTTCACATCACTATAGCTCATTTTACACTGGAAATTCAATTTCAGCTCAGCAGCTAACGCCGATAGAATAGCTAGCTGCTTACAGCGGTTGCCCTTCTTGATTATTCTTATCTTCATGTTTCTTGTTAAAGATATTAGTAGCACAACACCTCAAATCAGTCAAATAAAAGTTCACCTAGATAAGCATGAGGGATTAAGTCGTGTGTTAGCAGTCAAGATCAAGAAGGTTTGCCTTAAATTAATTAAATGTACCCAAACGTGGTTCTTCACAGCTAACAGGAAACATTCTCACAACTTTCCATCACATTTCTTAAATGTTATATAAATGTTAGGACAACGTTCTTAAATTAATGTTTATGGCGCGTTCTTAGAACTATTAATATTTGATATACATTAAAATAAACGACAATCTCAGAACATGTTATATTTACTTAATGAATGTTCTATATAATGCTGAAAGAAAATGTTCTTAGAATATTAAAAATAAACGTTCAAATAATATTATATTTGGGGAAAATATTACATTATATGACACATTGAAAGAAATGTTTTAGGAAACTTTAACATTCTAAACAAGACAATGGGACGTTTAAATGCTCTTAGATTATTAAACATGTTAAAATACAGTTAGGCACATTTATATTTGGACACATTTAAATTTTTTTGTTAATTTAGCTGTTGACCAAAAATTGGAGGAAAGGTTAAGGAATTACCAGCATGTCCTCAAACCAATATGCCCGCCTGGGTCATTTGTCCAAATCCCTGAAAAACAACCTATCCTTTAATACTGTATGTACCGCCCCCCTTTTCAAGGGCTCAAAAGTAATTGGACAATTGACTCAAAAGCTTTTGGAAGCTGTTGCTGTGAACCCAAATGATGTGGTCAAAGGAGCTCTCCATACAAGTCAAACAGACAATTGTTAGGTTTCAGAAACAAAACAAATCCATTAGAGACTTAGCAGGAACATTAAACATTAAACATTAAGTCCAAAAAATTGAACCAATCCATTATAAAAGAACGGCTATGGGGGGTTAATAAAGTCCTTCTGAAGCGACGTGATGCGTTTGTGTAAGAAAAATATCCATATTTACAACTTTATAAACCTTAATCTCTAACTTGCGCTAACTGTCGTACACACATTCTCAAGATAATGGTGTCCAGCAGATGACGCAGGATGTAGTCAAACACGGTGAGGAAGTGACCTGACATGCTTTAGTAGTACAAAAGAAAAGTAAAGAAAATTATTTTAATATAAGCCAAGAGGACACTGGTGGATTGATGAATTTATGATGGATTGCTTCAATTTTTTGGACTTCAAATTTCTGGGCTACCATCCACTCCCATTATAAAGCTTGGTAGAGCCAGTAAGTTTTTTTAATATTATTCTGATTTATTCATCTGAAAGAAGAAAGTCATACATCTAGCTTGAGGGTATGTAAATCACGGGGTAATTAGAATTTTTGGGTGAAATAACCCTTTTAAGCGCGGCCAAATCAACAGTTTGGAACAACAGGGTGTATAAAAATGATTGTAATTCCTAAGAAGTTTATGTTACATTTTTGTTTAGCCCCTTGAATTAAATCTTAAAGTCTGCTCTTAAATTTTGTCTTTATTGTTTCATATATATATATATATATATATATATATATATATATATATATATATATATTGAGTGAAATAAAGTTAGTAGAATATTTTAAGATTTTCTTTTAGGAAACTGACAATTTTAATGTTCTTAGAATGTAAAAAAAACCTTCGAATAATGTATCATTTTGGGTGAAAATAATGTTAGTACAACTTTTTTTATAAACTTTAACATTCTAATCATGATTAGAATTTAAAGGTTACAAAATGTTTCTTACAACATTCTATTAAGTAGGCTACAGCATATTTTCACCCAAAATAAACATTATTTGAACGTTTATTTAGTTATTCAATTGTGATTGAAGGTTATTCAAGGAGTGTTTGCTCATCTGCAGGGCGGATCTAGAAAAATATTGATGGGGTGGTGAGAAGGGGGCAGGAATTTTTGAGGGGTGGCAACATATGGCAGATGTACTGAATTTAGTCACAGTTATCACAGTTTGATGATAAATATATGTGCACACTACAAAAGGACACAGGCTGCCATTTACAAACTTAATCTCATGCAATCAATGTCTTGCATTTGAAACAGTTCATATAAGGAATAAGTGACCATACCCCATAAGCACCACCAAAGTCTATACCAGTATCGCATGTAACTTTAGAGACGGTCCCTAAATTCGTCCCTAAATTCGTATCGTCCAACGTCCAATGTTTTTTTACTTTTAGTTTTCTTTTCTCTTCGCTGGATTGGTGATGTACTCTACCCGGGCATAGATGTTCATCCATCAATTATGAACATTCAGCAGCAAACATGAGGTGCGAGCGGTTGCGAGCGCGGATGGGAGAATGGAAGCATCTGGGATGGTGCCCCCTCTGGGAGTTGGTGCACTACTCTGCGTGTAGGGGGTGACGGTACTGAACACCTTTAATATTGCAGACACTAGTCCATATCGAGATTTGATTAAATGCTCTACTTTTGATTTGTTCATTAAAAAATGGCCGAATTCCGTGACGTTCTGCTTTATACAGCAAGTTCCATTTCCACAATTCAATTTTCAAACACAAACGGGATGAAAGTGTGAAAGTTCTGACACAAAACGAAGTTGTTACGTATCCGCACGCTTTTTTAAAAGTGGGCAACTATGTTTGACAGGTGCAATATTTGAAAATCGAAAATTATTAACTTTTATTTTAATTATTAACAAAGCGGGTTCGCCAATCATTGACTCAGTTTGGGGATCGCGAATCATTTGAATCAGTTCGGAAGTTCGTAGTGGGATCGCGAATAATTTGAGTCAGTTATGGGGACCGCGAATCATTTGAGTCAGTTTGGGAGTTCGTAGCGGGATCGCGAATCGTTTGAGTCAGTTATGGGGATCGCAAATCATTTGAGTCAGTTCGGGAGTTCGGAGCGGGTTCGCAAATCATTTGAGTCAGTTTGGAGATCGCGAATCATTTGAATCAGTTCGGGAGTTCGGAGCGGGTTCGCGAATCATTTGAGTCAGATTGGGGATCGCGAATCATTTGAGTCAGTTCGGGAGTTCGGAGCGGGTTCGCGAATCATTTGAGTCAGTTTGGGGATCGCGAATCAATTGAATCAGTTCGGGAGGTCGGAGCGGGTTCGCGAATCATTTGAGTCAGTTCGGGAGTTTGTAGCGGGTTCGTGAATCATTTGAGTGAGTTCGGGAGTTCGTAGCGGGCTCGTGAATCATTTGAATCAATTCGGGAGTTCGGAGGGGGATCACGAATCACGAAAGATTTTCGCTTGTAAATTTTCAAATTGGCCATAACCTTTAATTCGTTGCTGCCACCTGGGGTAGATCCACTCCTGCTCATCTGCAACACGCCTATAGGAAGTTTCCTTTTAGATGTAAAATAGACATATGCCTTTAAGATGTTTATGATTTAGAATGTATGTAAAACAGTTTGTACACAGCAGATGAAAAAGATCTTTAACTGTACATGTGCTATCTGGGTCGTGATTGTTATTTAAATGATTTTTAATGTTATTTAAAGATTCCTAAAACATGCTTTGTACAGCGTGCTACTAACTTTATTTACACCCAAAAATACAACGTTAATGACTGTTTATTTGTAATATTCTGGTACAGTTTTCTTGCCACCTTTATCTTCTCACCATTATGCGGAGGCTGAATATCATTAACTCGCAGAACTCAAATGTCAACAAGCGGAGAGGGGAGCATCTAATTCACGTAAGTGTAAAATAAATAGCTTCTCATACATGTTCCTGCATATGACAAATTGATTTGTGGAAACTCAGATGGAAAGAGGGAAAATCCAGCAGACGGTTCTGCAAACACGCACTCAAATGTAATTGAAGTCCCCGCAGCCCGAGGGCAAAGCGCGCGCTTTCCCGCCATTTATTTGTTGGATAGCGGTCGCGGCTCTCTTTCAGTCAATACAACGAATCTAAATCATTTTCCCTCTCCGTGTAAGTGCAGATGATTATTCAATATAAAGCTATTTATTTATTTATTTATTTTTTGCTGATGCACTATTTCCTTTCAGTCTACCGGCAACACGTGTTTTTAATTTACAGTTCGTACCGCAGTTGAAAGACAAGTCCATTATGTCGCAATGTGAGGCAGAGTGAAAGAGATTGCTTTTTGTTTGCTTCCTGTGGTATATGACAATGGGATTTCACTCTTTTTGCTCAGATGTGGTTGTGACTAGAGGCTTTCTGGCATTGCTGTGAATCCGCCGCTATAAAAAGACCTCCATTCATGAGGATAATGGCCAAATTACAGGTTCCTGCAGCCGAGCACCTGGCCTCTGGTCCTCCTTTAACCATAGTCCATTTAGCCATGTTCCCTGCTCTCCAAAGCACAGGTGATGATGACATTGGTTAGGCACATAATCTCTCCTAATTGCCAGGTTGACACAAATCATTACGGACGGTTTGCGCTTTCCCCCGTTGCCGCCCGGCGCGCGCTGGGCTTCATCCCCCGAAAAGGGAAGGTGCAGCCCTTTTTAAGAACTGCTGATGGCCTTATTTTTCTTTTTTCCCCACACTAGGGATAAGGTTATCTGAGCTATTCGTCATGGAGTTTGCAGATAATTAGCTTTTTAAAGTTTCCCCCCGAAGTCAGGACTGTCCTTGCAAGGGCAACCTGTCTCTGGAAAAATGATTCAGCTATAAACAAAAGTTTTGAGCAGGAATCCAGAAATCCCATAGCAGAACTTACTAAACATTATTTTGTGTATTTGGTGTAATGCAATGTTAAGGAAAAAAAAAAAAAACATATTTTCCAGATAATGAACTGTACATTATTGTTTCTCCTTTATGCCCCGCCTTTCTGAAACATGTTTTTTTTTTTTTTTTTTTTTTTTACAAAGCTCATCATTCTGAAAAGCGAGGCGTGCTCTGATTGGTCAGCTATCCAGTATGTTGGGATCGGCTGAAGACAAAAACTATTTTCAGTGTTTAAACTGACAAGGCTTAAAAACACTTGCAAACGATGAAATGAAAGCTTTTGTGATGATATGCAGCAGTGAGCCGTCAACTACAATTTTACAATATTGCTAATTATTAATAATATTAATAATGTTCATCGTCTGGCTGACTACGTCTTGTATTAATTTTTCTAAAAATCCTGTCATACGTGCAAAAACTGAAAGTCACCACTTATAAGCTACTACTAAATATTGTAGAAACATAATTTTCTGTAAAGTTGCTTTGTAACGATTTGTATTTTAAAAAGCGCTATACAAATAAACTTGAATTGAATTGAACTGCCCTGATCGTCTTTTTAGACGGCTGAGATCGCAGACGGGGCCTCCTCAGTCGGGGGCCCATATAATCGTCACCACCTTTCACCCCACTAGTGACGCCTCTGGCCGTAAATCATGGTCAGCTACATAATATCACGTTCATAATCCAAGGCAATTCATCTGTGATTATGAAAGCGATATTGCGTAGCTTGTCAGTTTTACTGTTTACATTGTGTGGAATGGTGCGCTGTAATTGATTGAGTGAAAAAAATATATATATTAAAAAAAATAAAGTTTATTACGTCTTGGAACCAAACTTTTCATATTTTCTAGTTTATTAGAATAGTTGAATAAAAGGTAAAACATGATTAAAAATATGACATTTCTTATATCTTAAACAAAGTGTTGGGTAAATAACAAAGCAGCTTATTTAACAAAGTAAATAAATAAATAAATAAATAACAAAGCATTACGAGAGTAAATAAAAATCTACCCATTCATTTGACAGGAGTATTTAACAATCCAGTAAAGGCTGAATGTGATTGGCTCAAGCCTCCCAGCACTGAGAAAAGTAAGGTTTTCCAAACATTTTATTTTTTTTTTTGGTGCCGTTTTGCTTTATTTTCATTCATATACAGCAAAAACTTTTAACCATCAATAAAGAGTCGTTCATATGTAAAACTGTGGGTTTTATGTGACCATTCTGTTTTTCCCACATGCATGTGACATGTGATGTCATCAAGCCTATTTCCGGCCACACCCATCTAACAGAATCACGTGTTGGCAAGCACACCGGACAGGTTGGCCATTTTGTGTTTCTTTGATATTATGCTGGTAAATATGTAGCTTATTTTTGCGCCATTGGTTTGAATATTGTTTTTGAAATGAATGCTATGTTGTTGAATTATGTAGTAAATAAACCAACGGCGATAAACAAACCATTGGTATAAACCAATGTTTGGTGAGGTATAGCAGGTGTCGAGTTAACATCTATTATTGATAAATTGTTCAAATAAAACTTAATTGATGTAAATGTTGGTTAAATGGAAACATTTATTAAGTATTGGCGCTTTACTAATTGCTGGTTTTGTTATTTGGTAAACAATGCAAATGTTTATGTTTTGCGTTCCTTTGTTGAGTTGTGTTTGGGATTTGTTCATTGCTTGTTGGTATGTTTTGTGTAGCTTTTATTATTGATGCTTAAATGATGATGTTGCTCAGAGTGCTAACAAATAACCACTGGTGATTAATAAACCAATGTTTTATGAGTTAGCATGTAGCAGACCGGTTTATCAAAGTTTTGCTGCTGTACCTGCTGGTGTGGTATTTTCCAGGAGGGCATAAAAATGCAAATATTTGTTTTTGCAGTGCTGTGTTGAATTACTTTTGGGATTTTACTTTGCTGGCCTGTTTTGCCCCTTTTTTATGTTGCTGCTGGAATAAATATTGGCTTGTTGCTTCTTGTGGTAAATATAATTTGGATTCGTAACTTATTGGAAGTCTAACTCTTGACGATTAAATATATGCAAAAAGTTTTAAATAAAAAGCCAGGTCTTTTAATAAGGACAGGTTTAGCAAACGTTTGCCACTTTTTGCTTGGTTTGGGGTATTTTAATGTGGTGTTTTTGCAAGTTTACTGTTTTATAATTGTTTCTTCATTGCACATTATTTATTTGATTTTAATTTCCCAACTGAATTTTAACATGATGAGCAACAGCATTTATTTAAATAATTGCAAGTTGGCTTGATATTTGCATTCAATACTTTTTGTCCTGTTGGGTTGTTTGTAACGCATTTCCATTTTTACTAAAATAACGTAGCATCAGTATGCATCTACAGGTTGTGTGAAAACAGCTTGTTTAAATTGGTCTTGTTGTACACAGCCTTCAAGAGTCTTGTGCACATGTAAAACTTCATGTCAAATTCATGTTTTCATGGAAATTTTCGTTAAAAGGAGTGTGTTAATTTCAAAGATTGTGCAAATACAACTATGGGATTAATTTCTGTGAATGATTTTGTGAATTTCAGTTTTCAGTGCCATGTTTTGTTGTATAAGATTGAGTAGGCAGCTAAAAAAACCTTTACGCAAACTAATTCAGTGTTTGAGATATATATATGTATATGTATATGTGTATATATTAGTTTTAATTTAGTGTTTTGTATATTTTTTTCTTTTATTCATTTATTTATTAAATGATTTTGAATGAGTTGTTTTTTTCTAACTTGAAAAGAATGTGCAATACTCACTAGAGTTAAATATTTTGATTTTATTAATGAACTAAAACACTTAAATCTTTTCTTCTAGAGTTAGTGTAGCACCCCCCAAGTAAGACGAACATTTGATTTTTGATTGCAAACTTGCAGACTTTTAGATTTCTAAACAGGAATTTTCAAATATCCTACTGTCCAGAATAATTTAGCAAGCTTGAGGAGGTCCAGTGTGAGCAGGTGCACTTAAAGCCAAATATATAATAGGTTTCCATTGCACTCGCGAGTTTCTGTGTAGCAGGTAGAGGTCAAGTCACCCTCTGTTAGCACTAGCACACGGCATTATCCCCGTACTCTTTAGCAGGGCACAAATCCGAAAGCACAGAGTTCCTATCAACGGCCTGGGCCTCGTTCAATTGACTGCCTCATTTCCTGCTAGCTAGAGAGCTCAGCCGAGCGTGTGCGTGAATAACCGTGCCACGCAACCCGGCCGGGTGTTTGTGCGAGCGAGAGTGTGTGGTTTGACCCGTGACTGCTGGGATACGGACACCGCTGCTCCTGTTACAGCAATGAGTCATCGTGCGGCCCGGCCTCAGTGAGCACACAGCAGTGATTGATAACTACCCAGAAAGATTGCTCATCCCCTCGTTTATTTATACCGCTGCCCTTCACGTCTGCTTTCTTCTGAGCATACTTGCATTTTAAGAGCTATATGCATTTGTTTTGTCGTTTTTTTGTGCATCTGTACATTTGTAGTTGCATGTCATAAAATGCCATTTGATCTGAGTGGCATGTAATATGTAGGCTTATATGTTTTTATCCAAATTGATATTGTTCTATGCATTCACCCTCAGGCCATTCAAGTTTATTTATCAGATTTGGAGAAATGCAGCATTGCATCACTTGCTCACCAAAGGATGCTCCGCAGTGAATGGGTGCCGTCAGAATGAGAGTCCAAACAGCTGATAAAAACATCACAATAATCCACACCACTACAGTACATCAGTAAACATGTTGTAAAGCCGAAAGAAACTAATCCATCATTAGATGTTTTTAACTAAAATACGAGTCCATAATCCATAAAACCACTTCCTCCAGTAAAAAAGCCATATGATCTGAATCAGGAGAGAAATCTGTACTGATTATAAGCCAAAATATTAAATGTTATTATGGATCATGGACTCGTATTTTTAGCCCAGAAGCAATGCTTAAATGATGGATTTGTTTCGTACAAACACTCAGTTTTTGGCTTCATAAGACATTAATTAATGGCCTTGAGGGATCTTTTATAAATTTAGGACAAGTTGTAGCGTGTATGTTTTCGATGAATCGTGATTTGTGAAAACGCTCGTAGATTTCACGAACAAACTAGTGAATGTCTGTCTGCCCACTGTCTGTTTTGTCTGCTCTTAAAAACTTTCCTTTCCGGTTTTTGACCACTTTCAAAAAACGTTTTGATCCTGTCCGTTCTAGATGATCTCAAGAACCTGTGGACGAGTCTAGCGCTGTACTCCCTAATCGATTTAGACCTACTATATTGGACAATAATGTAGCATTAGAAAGGTTTACTCCAGTATTTAGGCAGTACTTTGCAGCATGCTAGCTTTCGTCTGCTTTGAGGTGAAAACGTTTACCCATGTCTTTTAAGAAAATAGTTCCACACATGCACACCTGGTTTGTGTATATTTGAGGCTCGGCTGGTTCTTCTCGCAGACAGGTGGCTTCATGCTCGGGCTCTTTCGGCTGTCTGATGAGCTCCCGTCAAGCAGAGTTTTATGTGCCAACCTCCGTCACCTGTCACCCGTCACTTCTCACAATCATTCAGGGGAAGTATCCTCAATGACATCACTGGAGTGACCGTACGGAAACTAAATAGTGATAATGCTGTTTGCGGGTCATTTTGACCCGAATATTTCATGGTTAATAGCAGATGCACGGACGAAATATAAAACCTTGTTTAGATGTATTTTGTTATGTTGTTATGTTTCTCAACCAGCCTCTTAATGTGTTTGTTTATATTTATGCATTCGGCAGACACTTTAATCCAAATAAACATTGCGTTAAATTTTATCATTTCACTGCAAACTTATTTTTTATTCATATTTTGAAGTAGTTCTTATTTATGCCACATTTTCGTTTTCCCAAAGTTTGGGAATTTGTGTTGTTTATTTCGTTGAATACTTTAAACTTGCTAAAATAAATAAATTCTTTAATATATTTCAAGTAACAAAACAATAAAATAATAATTGTAGCTAAGTATACTATCTTTGATTTTATCAAATGCACCTTTTGATCTTAAAAACATTTTAGTGAAAGTTGAATTAAAAAATTTTTAAAGTAACAATTCTGTTGCATCAGACTTGAATCTTTACTTAAAAGCAAGCAGACTTAAATTTAGACCTTCGTTTAAATTGTATCGTACGTTTAAATCTAAGCGACATTAGCTTTAATTTTGTTACTGTTGATTTGATTTAGACTGCATCAATCCAGTGCTGAATCCATAATGATGGACGAAATGAACCTGTTTAATCACAGTTTAGGATTTTAATCCCAGATAATTAATCTGGTTCAACATAGCTTGAGTTAATAAAACCTAGTTCAACAAATCCTTGATTAGCTTTAACCTTTATAGTAAGATTAATCAAGTGTTTTTCATTGTTAGTTTGTTAAATAATGTAGTTAACTATTTAAAGCACATTTTTATGTTTGAGAAGTATTAAATTTAAATTTTAACCCCCCCCCCCCCCCGTTTTTTTAAAGCGTGAATAAATCCAATTAAAAAAAAAGTATAGTCTACTCTGCATTATAACTCCATGCAGTCAAACTGTTGTCTAATTTCTTTACTAAAAGCTTAAAAAAACCTGTTAAACCAGTAACAGAACGAGCTACAGATGCTAATAGAGCAGCAAAGGAAAGACAAAGTGAGTATTTCTCCATCTCCTGAAGCGAGCAGTCAGCAGAACACAGGGAGGCCGAAAGTGTCTCGTCAGAAACAAACCCCCTCGTCTCGCATGCGACCTGACACAAACACAGCAGGCCGGAAATTAATAGCGTGTTTGTGAGCGGTGGCGATCGATTTCTCCTCGTCACCTGCCAGCGTCCTCCCAGCGCTGTTCTGCAGCGTCAGACGCTCGACACAAAACAGAGGAACTATCCAAACTTTCCTCTTATGGATGGACACACTAGCGCTCGCCTACTTCCTGTTGTTTGATGCTCTTGCTGGAACAAAATGATTAGTGGGGCTACATAAATCATCAAACCAGACTAGACCGAACCAGAAGGGTGGCCAGCTAAGACCTGTAAACCACAGTAGGCCAGTTTTAAAAGTTTTTGGGTGTTAAAATTAACCAGACGTGCTGAAATGTTGCTGAAAGATGCAAAATACTAGAATTACATTTTGGATGACACACACACAGAATAAATAAATACAAATCTAAAGAAATATATATGATTAATGTTCAGCTTAAAATGAAATGCATTGCATTTTTACATAATTTTTTATGACAATAAAGCATATTGTCACATGATTTTTAATTTCTCTAAATAAAAGTAATAAGTCTCTCAAAGTATTGTTGTTGTTGTTGTTGTTATTATTTTCCTTCTAAAAGTAAGAGGATGAATGTACTTAATGCTCAGAAAAAATCCTAATGCAAATTATCCATGGTCCTATTTAAACATTGATTATTTTTATTATTATTTAATCAGCTTTTCTTTAACTTTTAAAAATGTTTAATATCATGCAAATGTGTTTCTTTTTAATTGTTATTTCTAATTACATTATTTTTGTTGCATATTGACTTTTTTTCATGACAATCAGAGTAGCTTTGTTGTCCTTCCAGCTCTATACGGTTTACACTACAGTGAAAGACAGCGTTTCTTAGATAAAAAAACACAAAACACAGGACTGAAAAGAACTAAACTGGACATAATTGTATTAAACAGGTTAAGTAAAGGTTAAATAAGAACTTAGAAGACTATTAAAAAAATAAATAAGAACTGTAAACATTTAACACAGACTACACAGGACTGCATATGTGCATAGAAAACAGTGCAGACAGCAAAATTTTGTGCAAAATTGTTTGTGCGGAGCCAGAAAATGCATTGGGATGTGTGTGAGGGTGCTTCAAATCAAGCATATTGTCACCCAATTTGTCATTTTTTAATATAAAGTTATGCATTTAGCAGACACTTTTATCCAAAGCGACTTACAGTGCAACATTGTTTACATGTGCTGCCTGGGAATCAAACCCACAACCTTGTGGTACATTACATCATGGTAGTTGTTGAACTGCCTTTATTCAAGAATAATTTTTTTTAAATTAAAGTCACAAAAATTAATATCATCATAGAAATGTCAAGTGTTTTTCTTTCTTTTTTTTCTTTTTTTAGTGTATGACTTAAATATTTGAGCATCTGGCCATAATTTTCACTAAATATGACCTAGACGTGTTCGTGACAGATTAGCTTTTTAAGTTGATTTGGGAGGAAAACCTTCCTGTGCAATGATAAATCCATGCGAATGGAAATATTAATGCGATCTGCGTGTTTTTCCGGCAGGTGTGTCTGTGCAAACCAGATTTGTGGGGCAAAGATGCATCGTGCTGTTTGAGCCCTGCATTATTTATTCATAATAGCAGCATTAATAACGGAGCGGCCTGCTTTCGGCTCTATATGTCAATGCCTGGATTATCATAACACGTCCGACAGGTAACCTCTGTAAAGGACGAGCTGGAGCTGTTATTAGAGGAACAGGAGGGTAATAATCTACTCTTGTGTGATGTTCTCCACATGTGAAGGGTTTAGTGTGACTGGGACAGGACGATAACACCGGGACGGGGTCTGACTCCTAAACGGCCGTCATGTGAGGTCGCTCTGCCACACTGAAGATCACACTGGACACGGTTTATTCACACTCTCTGTGATTGTTACACAAGGTCATGACTGCGCAGTCTGCTGAATTCATTTAGATGAGTGTAGATTGATGGATTGGCAAAGGTCAGATTTGTAGAATGAATCTAATGGTTTGTTTAATAATAATAAAATAGAAATATCTAAATTTTGTATTAAAATTGTTTAATACTAAAATTATGTATTTAAGAATAATCAAACATTACGGTTAATGTTATTAATTATTTTATTTTTAAAAAATTGTTTTGTAATCTTTTTTATATATTTTATTGTTTCTTAATTATGAATCATTCTTATAATGTTTATATTATTTTAATGATTCAAATAGTATGTTTTTATTACAAATTGAATTATATATTTAAGAATACGTACATATTATTTTTTGAATATTATTTGATTAATAATCAATATTAAGTAGTTTTTATTAATAAAGCTAATATTTTTATAGTTTTAAAGAAATTCTGTTTAAATGTAATTGTTGAAATTATGCACTTGTTAAATATTTATTTGCCTATTATTACTAATATTATATTATATATTTAAGAATGATAAAAATTTATATAAATAATTATGACTTTTTTTAATAATTGAAATGGGTAAGATTTTATTTTCATAAAATATCAATTATATTATTTGTTAACTCTTTAAGGAGTTCTTGTTACAATAATTACAATAAAATTACAATATATTATGCATAATTACAAGAAAGTATTCCTAACCATATAGTAAGTGAATGTAATTAATTAATATTGCTCAGTACTCAAATGATAAATTTCACTGTAACAAGGATACCTTTAAAATACTGTAACCAATTACTAATATTTCTTAATTACGAAGCATTCATAATATTTTACTATTACTATTGGATTTAAAACTCATTTTGTTCTATATTTTGTAATATTAATACTAATAATATAACAACAGATACAAATAATTTGTAAATTATTAAAATGATCGAATCATTGAATGTTGATGTCTGATCATACTGCTGTTAAAAAGTTTTTTTTCTAAACCGCAATTTTTATGATGAATAAATGCACTTTTTTGAGCTTGAAAATCTCAACACCCATTCACTGCCATTATTAAGCTCGGAAGAACCAGGACATTTTTTTATATAAGTCCGGCTGTATTTGTCTGAAAGAAGAAAGTCATATACACCCAGGGTGGTCTGAGGGTGAGTAAATCGTGGGCTAATTTTCATTTTTTGGGTGAACTATCCCTTTAAGCACTTCTGAAGTTTGAGCTCAGGTGCTGTTACTGATGTTATTGATTCAATGTGATTAATCTCTGGAAGGATTGTAACAAACAAACACGTTATAGTTTATTTCCCAGCATTCGGCATCATCCCGACTGTCAAAGTTTCGGCGTGTCAGGCGGGTTTTTAATCTAAAGTCGGCGTGTTATTTAATTGTAATAATCTTGTCCATTGTGACAGCAACACTAGTGCAGAGTGAGATTGCAGTCACACGTTCTCCTCCAGGAGGATCAACACCCTTTGACAAAGCTTGCCTTTCAGCTCCTTCCATCAGGGATTTCTCAAATTCATGTTTCTTAAAAGGAAAAACGGAGTGTTTTCCTTCCCCTCAATAAAGCAGAAATGCATGAAAAAGAAATGTCAGAGAAATGTCAAACACCCGCTGACCGGTCCGGTCCTCCTGCCTGACAGAACGTACAGAAGGAGACTGAAAGCTGGTTCCTGATCTTTGATTCAGTTCACCCCGACTCTGTCTGCCTGACATTAATGCACTCTCAGCTCCGCTTTTAGTGCCTGGCTTTAGAAATCTACTTGGACTTTATGCAACTTTAAAGACAAGTTTTTTGGTGCACTAATAAAATGTGAATTTAATCTAAGTTTCTAAAGTTTTGCATTGGTGGTTAGACGTGTAACGCGCGCACTTTCAGCTACTCGTAGCGCAAAGTTAATAACTGTTATTTACTAATTTAGTATTTAGAGCTTTAGATTTTATCTAACTTTTAGTTTTTATTTTAGTAATTTTGTTGTGGTTTCATAATATTAAGTAATTTTATCTTAAATATTGCTGATTGGTTTATTTTAGGTGTAGTTTGTGATTATTAAAATACTCAAAATGTTGACTTGGCAACTAACTGAAATGAAGCTATATTTTTGTGTTATTGTATTTCTTTGAATTAACAAAAAATTATCAATAAATTGTTACTTTTAGTTTGTTGTTGTAAGTTTGTTGTGCTTTTTTTGAGTTTTTTTTTAGGCCTGCTAGTTCTTCTTTTAAATATTTATGTTTTTAGTAATTTTACTACTTTCAATTAGTGTGCAACGCAACATTTCTAAAATAATACGTAATTTTTTTTTTCATGCAACATTTGTTTTCTTTTATAATAACTTTTTCAATTAATGAAAGTTATTTTGGGGTTAATAACACAATAAACATCTAGCTACTCATAGCTCACATCTGTTAATGTAGTATATAATTTAATAATAGTATTAATATTTTGAATTCGCCAATTTATTTATTTTTGTAAAATTGTTAGTACTTTTTGTAATTTTTATTTGTTTCTATGTAGCTTTTTTGTAATTTTAGTACTTCAACTTGCATTTTTACCAACATTTCTAATTTACGTTTACATTTTTCATGTTTTATTTTTAGATTTACAAAACATTTGTTACAGTTTTTAGTTGTGTTTTTACTTTTATTTTGTTAAAAACATCAGTGATTGTACAGCTGTAGCTACTCATAGCGCAGTGCTAATCACTGTTACTGTAGTATTCATTTAATATAATTAATTTGTATAGAATACCCCTTTTTAAAATATACTACACATTTGTGTTCAGAAAATATATTAATGGACAATTTTTAAAAAGGTTTCTCCTTAGTTAATTTTAGAAATTGTAATATAGTAAGTTGAAAGACTTATTCTGTTTTTTGTTATTGTTAGTATTATTTTAGCTCATGAATATATTTTGTATGTTGAATTTAAGACAAAACTGTTAAATTATTGTAAACACTAGGCCTAGCCTACATTGAAAGGATATTGATTGAATTATGCAGTTGAATTTTTTTCGCATTGAATATAGCCATTTCTGCTGACATTGCGTAAAATAATAATATAGCATTATTAATATTTTTAATTCTCTTCGATTTTCATATTGTAATTATTTTAATTTGCAATTAAAGTTTAAGGAATTTTACCTGCTTTTGTCATTTTCTTTTCTTTTAAATGTTTCTGCTTTTCGTAATGGTAGTACTTTTAATAACGTTTATTTCAGTTTGCTGAAAAGGCAACATTAAAAAGTTGTTTTTTTTTTCAATTTTTTTCAAACATTAGCCAAGTTTTAGTCGTAGTTTTAGTTAACGCTACCAAAACGCTGATGCTAATTAGTATATCACAGTACAATGTATTTTCTGTGGGTTCATTTCCCCAATTAGCCTCTTCAGAACGTCACGTTTTGCAGATAATGATTCAATTATAAGCATGTTAAATAAGCGCAGCCTGTGTCAGAGTAATCTTACTTTACATGTGTGTTTGCAGCTTTGAATATTGATCCAGAGATTCTTGTCACCCTTAAGTGTCCGCGTGTCCTATTAAAGCTGCACGGCACGTTAGCGCGCGTATGCAGGATTAGACATCTCCAGATGCTTGATTTGCATATCCGTGGAGTGCTAATTCAATTCTTAATCAATGAGTTGTTAAAGTCCTCTGTCAGTGTGCCGTGGTTTTATATGCTTCGAATCAATCATACATGCATCTAATCTCTAAACATGCAGCGTTACAGTTGCTAGTGTGAGTTTGTTAGCAAAACTGTTTGATCTACTAGTATTTTGTGCTGTTGGTGGTCATTATTTACTTATTTAAATCAGTATTAAGGTCTTAAGATCATGAAAATGCATTGATTTATTTATTATAACTCCAAATAGAATTGAAAAGCATAGTAAGTGTCATTTAAAAACAGTTTATTTGACTTACTGTGACTTTTTGAATCAATACAAAAGATTTGTGTAAAGATCAGACAAGACTTTTAATATACATTTTAACTCAAAAGTCAAAATTGAATTTTTTTGAGCTTGGAGGAGAATTTTTATTAAGTAACAACTTAAACTTGAATAAGGTTGTAAATTTAGAAGACTTTTACAATTATGAATAACATTGTTATTGAATACTTTTATGATCATTTTTGGTGTGTGTTTTTTTTTTCAATTTATTTTGTCAATTTTATTGCGTTTATATTTACATGAGCCATTGAAAATACTATGGACGTCAATAGCTACCAGCAACTGTTACCAAAATACTTCAAAATGTCAGCAGAAAAAAAGAAACTCATACAGGAATAAAAGAACTTAAAGCAAAGTTTTTAGGTGAACTTTCTATCTCTTTAAATAGTTTTGTCTCAACAAGTAAAAAATGTTTAGATATTTTGTATTTTATGCAAAAAAGCAAGTCTTAGAGGTATGAAAATACATGAAGGTGAGTAAACAATCTTTTTTTTTTATACTTTTAAAATCCATTGCTGCAAAAACCATCATCAATCCTTCATATCAGACCTTGCATTAGCCGCTTAACCCAATTCGCTACCTTGTCTTCGTATTATAAAATTGCACTGATCACACTGAAAGCCACTATAATTAGATGTTCTGCTGGAGTGATGTTGAATTTCTTGCCCCATGGCTAACTAGCCAGTCCAAGCATGGTTTGTTTCCCTGTCAGTTAACCCATGACGTCATTGCTGGAGTATGTAGAATGGGTGTAATTCCTCCTCGACCTGTAGGGGTCAGTCCTGATCCAGCTTCCTTCGCTGCAGTCTCGGTCTGCATTAGCATCCGCCGTCATCTGTGCTCGGCCCGGCTACTCGCAGACCTGAAATATTGTTCCCATCATCATCGGTCATGGGGACGGCAGCTGTAACCCTGTGTGTGTGTGTGTGTGTGTGTGGCCACTGGAGAGCAGCGCTGGCTGATGCAGGTGTGTGTGTGTATAGGAGCTCCTCCATCTGAGTGAAGTGTGATGGAGGAAAATAATTACAAAAAGAAAAGTGAGGAAAATACTAGTTGTATTAGGGTGTTTAAATATATCTGTCCGGCCCTCTGTCTGATTATACACGTCTGTCTAGACATTCATGTGTCTGTGCCCACCTACTGTATGACCACCTACATCTATCTATCTAACAGATTGTTTATCTTGTCATCGTTCTAGACATCCTTATATCTGTCTCTGACTGTAGCCTAAACAAGGCGTTATATTTCACTCATGTTCTAATATCCGTGTAAAATCCTTCACATGTGCAAAAATGTTTGTCTGGGTGTTGGATGCTGAATTAATAGTGGACCTTGAATGCATTTTAGTTTGATGAAACTGAAGGGCTAAAAATGTCAGGCAATGCTAGAACTAATGTTGTTTGTGTGTGCGTGCGTGAGGCATCTGTGCGATCAGATGGATTAAATCAAATAAAGATATAATGAAATAAATAAAATGCATTAAAGTGTGACACAAAACGAGTGTAGCCTATACTTGTTGCACAGTTTCCCCCCTTTGTTAATCTGTTAATAATATTACAGCCTATTATATATTTGTGGTCCTATTTATTTAATTTCTTTTATAGACGTAATTTCTGTTTTCTCTGTTCAAGCGCTGCTGGTGTGTGATTCGACAATGTGCGAATCCTTATGGTCTGTTGTTAACACTGCTATTTGTGTATATAAAGTTTCCGTTGTAGGTCAGGAAAATATAAATGAACTTAATGCTGTCATTCTACAATTCTCCACCAGGTTTAACTTGCGTACACGAGCTGAGACCAGACATGAGATTGGATCATAGCCACCGCACACGTCCATATTGATAAAGCCCAATTTTCGTACGTTCGTTTTGTAAATTAGGCCCATTATGTTTATTTAGTCATCTATCTAGACATCTATCTTTCTAGACGTCTGTCTGTCTTTCTACTATACATCCTTTTATCCATCTGTCCATCTGAAAACCTACATTTAGCTGTCTGCTAGGGCTGCACAATTAATCGAATGTCTATAATAATATCTATTCAGTAAAGCCGGTTCTGTGATTAGTAGTAAATCTCCAACACGTGCTTTCATAGAGCAGCATTTACTACACAGAGCTATAGTTCACTGACAAGCTACGCAGAATCTGTCTGACTATCTGGCTCTGTTAGGGCGATTTTTCGATTTTCATGCGCATCTCATCAGTAAAGCCGCTCCTGTAATTAGAAGTATATCTCCAGCATGTTCAGATCAGGGTTGCCAGGTTTTCACAACAAAGCCTACCCAGTTACTTCTCAAAACTAGTCCAAAACTAGCCCAATCGCGTTTCCACTAATAAAAATTCCACAATTTTTCCACAATTTTATCGGGTTCACCGATAAAAATTGCGTCCGGGGATAAAATATATGTTTTTTTGACAGGATTGCCTTGGTAAAATTAGCATTTTAGGGCCTAAATATCACTTATTTTGCCAAGGGAACACTACCAATAAACGTTTGTTTTTATCACCTGGAATGAAACGTGATTGGACTAGTTTTGAGAAGCAATTAGGCAGGTGTTGTTTTGAAAACCCTGATCTAAACACACATGCTGAATATATACTACTTATCACAGGAACGCCTTTACTGATGAGATGCGCATGAAAATCGCATTCGATTTTTGGCACAGCCCTACTTTGTGTCTGATTATAGATCTGTCTTTCTGTCTAGAGGTCTGTCTTTCTGTCTGGGTATAGGTCTATCTATCTATCTATCTGTCTGTCTGTCTGTCTGTAGCAGCTCATAGCTAACCGTAGCTTCTACCTCAGCTTTTTTCAAACAGCTAGCTGATGTTTTCCTGTTTACGTCCACATTCACACATTTCTAGTTATTACTGTATTCAGCCTGGACGGTTTGGCTAATTAGCACTCTCAGCAGTGTCCCCTATGAAACATCCTGCTAGTGCTCACAGAAGTGTGAGAACATCTGTTGCGTTTACATGTTGCAAGACGCTGTTGCCCTTAAAATGTGGGAAAGCACAAGTCCTCCTCAATTACGTGCGTTTCATGCTTAGACTGAAGGGTTGTGAATGGAGAATAAGCCTACTTGGATCTTTGGGAAAGTGTGATTAGAAATGTGTAAATGGAAACATCACTCTCATTTCTCTCTGATATGGTGGCTTTTCCATCCATCATCGTATCGCAGGTGGGAGGAGCCGCTCTCCTCTCTTGTACTGGGAATGTCAGTGCTTATGAAGATCCACGAATGGGGTCTCGGTGATGGATTGCTGCGAGACCTGAGCGCCATTTTCTGCCCACGTTTTCAGCACTTTTCATGGCTGATGAGCGGCCTGAGATACATAAGCCTTTAATGCTGACCTGAAGTCAGTACATTGGTAGATAAACTTAAACTACAGCTGACGTAGCACACTAGTGCACAGTACACAAGCAAACAGCTAGCGTTAGATTTAATAACTAAGACATTGTATAATTGACTTTGCTTAACTACAATAGTGACTAATTTAAGACTCTACTGGTATTCAGATTATACATCCTTTTATTTATAATATTCATAACAAACAAGTTTATATGGAACAAAATGATCAGTGAAGATAGTGTCTCTTTATACAGTATGTGTTTATACAGCATTGTCCCGTACGAGCCCCCAATTATTACATCTCCCTTTAAATTTCTCCATTTATCCACAAATTTTATACAGATCCAAATTAAATAGTTTATTGCACTCTGTTTTACAACCAGGCACCATGTGAAGTTACATAAATTGCATAATTTGGCGTAATTTGTCCACTTTGAACAGGCAATAATCACAGCCACTATGAAAGTATTTGATTTTGGCAACTGAAAATTACCAATAATTAGAAACCAATCTATGCTGTAAAAGTGCTGTTCATTGGTAGCTTTTGTATATTAACTCATTTCAAAATGCGCAACTTTTGTGAAGTGTTAGCTTGGTTTTTATTTGATACCTACAGTAGGTCGAGCAAAATTCAGTTAAGTGTGAGTCCCTGTCTAAAAAGTTTTGACCAGTTTGCTTTTCATGAAGTATATCATCTTTTCTTTAGCAAGACAAGCAGTTGTTCTCCTATCTATTGAGAAGTGCATCTTTATTGTGCTTTTTGGAGCCGTTTAGCTAGGGTAAACTGATCTGAAGCAGTTCAAAAGGGCAGCGTTTGCCCCTCCTGCATCCAGATCACGAACACCAGCTCATATTTTGCTGAACATGCTGAATTTCCACTCAGCCGAAGCCCTCGACCGTCCTTGCCGCTACACCAGCAGATTGTATGAGTCTCTCCGCTTAAGCTCTGGAAATAAGATGCAGTGGTTTCTGCAAATCCGGAAGGCGTACGTTTGATTAGCCACAGCAAAGGAAGCCATTAAACAAACAGCATGTTGGGACAGGCCGATTCAGCCTGTAAGAGCAGTTTCATTTATTTCTGATAACACAAACACACAAACTGCTCACAATGAGTTTATGGCCTGCTGTCTTCAGCGGATTCTGCTGCTTTTGTTTCTTTTGTGCTTATTTTGTAAAAATGAACAAAAATGCAACAGGTTTTAACAATCAGCTCAGATTGTTTCATTTCGCCAATATTTGATGAGAAGTGTTTGAGTTTGAGATTTTTGACTTACAAACTTGACGCACAATTTGAGATAATTGAGATTTGAAATTTAATTTGGTTGAACAAAAACGTTAACTTTTACATTAGAGATTAGATATTAAATGTCAAATTTGAATTAGTTCTGTCAAACGATTTAATCATGGTTAATCGCATCCAAAAATAAATGTTTTTTTCTTTGCATAATATATGTGTGTGATGTGTATATGTATTATGTAGAAATACACACATAGGGTCTCATTCATGAAACATTCGTAAATATACGAGTAATAATGAGTGAGTATTTGAGGCGTAAAGAGAACTTCCCGAAAACTATTCTCCTGATTCACAAAAAACTCGTAAACGTCAGATGTGATAGTTGAAATGTGTGTTGTGTGTGTTAATGAATTCCAATCAGTCGTAAATGGGACGCGCGTGCACGCTCGCTCGCTCTCAATTACCATAAATCCCCCCTATTAAATCGACTGACAACTATATATGAGCATCATATTATGACACCAAACGAAGATTTCAACATGTCTTCTCAAAAACGACCTGAAAAAGAAACATTTCTCAGCTGCAGAAATTGAAGTTTTATTATCAGAAGTTCATTCAAAACGGCACATTTTATTTTAAGCGTTACTAGTTTGCGTATCAGGTCCTAAAAAAGGAAGTTGGCAGCATATTACAGATTCCTATTACTGGCTCTCATAATAAAAGTTAAAAGAAAAA